>NC_136005.1:2590342-2661329 GCF_048128805.1 Centroberyx gerrardi
CTTACACTGTTTCTCTCCTGATCTCTTTACTGTGTCCTTTTATCCTTTTACCTCTCTCTCTCTCTCTCTCTCTCTCTCTTCTCTCTCTCTCTCTCTCTCTCTCTCTTCTCTCTCTTCTCTTCTCTCTCTCTCTCTCTGTCTGTCTATCTTTGTCTCTCTCTTTCTGTCTCTCTCTCTGTCCCTCTCTCTCTCTCTTTTCTGTCTCTCTCTGTCTCTCTTCCTCTCTCTCTCTCTCTCTCTGACCTTCAGCCAATTTGGGTTTTTGAAGGCCGATAACCATACTCATATTTTTGGCTTCAAGCTTCCGATGCACAATATCTTTAAATTTGACCATTTTCATGTTTAGAAACAACAGGATTCAGTGTTTTGTATTGTTGACGGAGTGGTAAAGCTTCTGAAGCGTTTATCTACAACTTCAGTTTAACTGGACTCAGAGGACCAAGCCCATGCTGTTTCTGTTTCATTTGTTTGAATCTGTGCTTTGGCAGAATGTGCACAGTGTGTCATGCCAGTAAAGCTCATTGAATTGAAATGAGACACACACACACACACACACTCACACACACACACACAACACACACACACACACACACAGGGAAACCAGCATCATCACTGAGTAGCCTAACTTTATTCTGATGAATATAATATTGATTATCTTCTAATCTTTCTGCTTAGGCAATGGGTAGAATATCATGTCGAGAGAGAGAGAGAGAGAGAGAGAGAGAGAAGAGAGAGAGAGAGAGAGAGAGAATGAGAGAGAGAGAGAAGAGAGAGAGAGAGAGAGAGGGAGAGGGAGAGGGAGAGGGAGAGGGAGAGGGAGAGGGAGAGAGGGAGAGAGAGGGAGAGAGGAGAGAGAGAAGAGAGGGAGAGGCTTTTATTTTGATGATTTTTGCAATCTTTATGTTTTTTTTTGTCATGCAAGTAAAACACATCGAATTGAATTGAATAGAGAGAGGGAGAAAGAAAGAGAGAGGGGGGAGAGAGAGAGAGATTGAGTAACAGAGGAAGAGAAAACGAGAAATTGAGAAAGCGGCATTGAGAAACAGATAGTGAAAGAGTGTGAGAGAGAGAGGCGGAAGCGCCACAGTGAAAAAAAGGAGTGAGAGAGAGATAAGGAGAGCCAGAGCAGACAGTGAGAGAGAGAGAGAGAGAGGGATATAGAGACAAGGAGAGAGAGCGCGAGAAACGGAGAGAACAAACAGAGAGAGAGAGAGAGAGAGAGAGAGGGCGTGCGCGCGCGAGAGAGAGGGAGCGGTAGAGAGGTAGAGAGACATTTCAGCACTGCAGCTCGTGGACAGCAGCGCACCATGCCGCCTCGCGCCGCTCCCACTCCGTGTTAAAACAACTTCAAGAGCGGATCTTCCTCTCACACACTCCCGCCTTCTCCCCGCGCGACACTTTTATTTTCTTTTTTTTTTTTTACACAATTTGAATTGGCCGTCAGTTGAAGAAGCGCCGGAGTAAAGATGGAGTGCACCACGCTGAGCCGGGAGGGAGCCGGGCTCGCCAAGCCGCCCAAACATCTGTGGCGGCAGCCGAGGACTCACATCCGCATCAAGCAGCGCTTCCACTCGGACACCGAGCGCTACCTGTACCGCAACCGGACCCTGGAGAAGCTGCGGCCCGGCCTGAGGAAGCCCCGCATGTCCTGGCCCTCCTCTCTGAAACGGTAAAACCCCTTTTTCTCCAAGAGAGTATACCGCACGGAGGTGAAATCGGCTTCATTGTTCACTCAGTTCAATAAATATTAAGGTAGACTATGGCAAGAAGTCCAAAACTAAATTACAAGAGGTAGACCAGGTCACCAAACTATCAGATATTAGAGTAACATTTTCAGATATGGCTTCCAAATAAATATTAGTGATTTTTGCTTGATCTTTGCTCTCCATTATAAAGACAAAAACATATTTATTTATTTATTTATATTGTATGATAAATTATTAGATCTAGGTCATCAGGTTGGTCCTGCATGCTTCCCTGATGTGATTATTTTTAGATATGACTAGCAAACACACAATTTTTGTTTTATCTCTGCTCTCCATTATAATGATAAATAAACAAATCTGGACTCACTTAGACCAGGGGCTTCAAATCACTAAACCCTCACATGGCAAAAACTCCCTGCATCTGATTTCCAAATCTTCCACCAAAGCCTCCAAACCTGCTCAGACTGATGACTGGTTAGATGATGTTATTTGGTCAATCTGAGAAATTATCAAACATAGGGACTGACAAGATATTATTATATGATAAATAGATAGAGATAGATAGTTTGAAGACCTCGTTCATCAAACTATCAGGTCCTGAAAACTCCCTGATGGACGTTTTTTATTTTAGATAGGGCTTCCAAATACATTTCTGGTGCAATCAGTGATCCACAGCAAAATGACGACTAGTTTAATTTCACTGCACTAAATGTTAACATAATGACAGATTGTATAAGGATGACTGGTTGCAAAATAGGCTCCCTGTCTGCACTGTCACCTTACCATGTACAGATTCAGCTGGTATGTCAAATCCTTGATGCTCGATATCTCCACCCAGATAGAAACTGATATTTCCAAGCTCATGGTTACCTGTTGCATGAGGAGATGCATATTTCGCTTTTTGGCGTCCATGTTTCTCCTACGGTTTTTCCCAAGCTGGACCGCTGGAACGCACCGAGGTTGTTATTACGACCTAAAAACTGGGAATTTCCTACTTTACACTTTGAATGAAACAGCAAAAAAACAAAAATCTTAGGTCAGAATCTTATAAAATGTCGGTCTGTGGTCTAATGCAGCGATTCTCCATCCTGGCTCTCGAGTGCCGCCCTCACCCCTGCTGGTTTTCTATCCTACCAGGTTGTTAATTGCTCTCACCTGGCGTCCCAGGTGTAAACCAGTCCCCGATTTGATGGTTGAAGTGAAAACCAGAACGCTGGTCCAATGCGTATCTGCTGGGGGTCCGAAAACATTTTAGAGCAGCTGCTTCACACCAGAGTGAACATCTGAACCTGCAGCATCTCAGCGTGATCGATACCGTCTTCCTTTAGCCCGTCAAGCCCGTCAGTTTACCTGCGGTCCAATTAGCCCTCGGCGGACGGGGAAAGGTATTGAGCCGCTGAAGACTGTCTGCCGCATAAATCAAAGTTCCTCCTGTCACCTGGGGGGCGATTCATCCCCACAAGCATCCTCTAATCTGTCAGCAGGCCGGGAGCTGGCTCAGATCCTGCTTTCAACAGACGTAAAGGGCTTTTGATTTTACTGCCTGGTGGTGTCTTGTTATTGGGTGTTTGTGGAGCTCAATGTGGAGAGCAAGGCACTAACACTGCCTGGGTTAGGGGTTCAATTCCCTGTGTAGCTGGATGGGGAGAGCAAGGCACTAACACTGAGTTAGAGGTTTGTTTGTTTGCTTTAAATTCATGCACTAATGGCAGAGCTGCACAGTTAATCATGCATAATCATATATTGTGATTTCAATTTCCACAATGAATACTTAATATTTAGAGAATTTTGCACGTTTGAGACATTTAATTCCTTTTATTTTGTGCAAAACATGCAATAACAGCCTAATTTTCTTCCCTAAATTGAGATTTATTCATAGTATTCTGTTACATCATCACACGGCCATCTTGGTAGGAAAATAACAGGTGATTGTGATAAATTAACAGGTGATTATAATCAGCCACAGCCAATGAACTGTCTATATTGTAAGGCACCGTATTGGTAGGAAATGCATGTGACTTCATGGGAATACTATGAATATGTAGCAAAACAAACACGATTATTATTTAACCGTAGTGGTGCAGCTCCAACACTTTGGATTAAACGCGCCCACTAATTCACATGCTGTATGTTGTGGTGCGTTTGGTGCAGAGGCTTTGTTTGTGACTCCGTGCACTTGGAGAAGTGATAGAGGAGGAGTGAGAGATGCTGATGGAGGACTGACACCTCCCTCCTGTCTGTGATGCTGTTTTATATTCAGAGGCTTCGGGCCGGTCGTGCCGCAGCGTCTCTGTCAGGGAAGAGACGGACGCTCGCTGTTCATCTGGCATCTGGTTCACAAGATGCTGGGCAAACACATCTTGAGTGGAATTTTCTTGAGTGGAATTGAGGGAATCTGTTTAACATCGAGAGAGAGAGAGGGAGAGAGAGAGAGAGGGAGGGAGAGAGGGAGAGAGCGAGAGAGAGGGAGAGAGAGAAATAATGAGAGAACATGAAATGGGAGGGAAACATTATACATTACTATTGGTTTCATATTCAGTATTGTAAAAAGTCAATTTGTGGCATGTGGCAAAAATAAGTATGAATACTGATACTGAATACGAAGAGAGAGGCATATATCTATCTATCTATCTATCTATCTATCTATCTATCTATCTATCTGTCTGTCTATCTATCTATCTATCTATCTATCTATCTATCTATCTGTCTATCTGTCTATCTATCTGTCTATCTATCTATCTATCTATCTATCTATCTATCTATCTATCTATCTATCTATCTATCTATCTATCTATCTATCTGTCTATCTATCTATCTATCTATCTATGTATCTATCTATCTATCTATCTGTCTATCTATCTATCTATCTATCTGTCTGTCTGTCTGTCATCTATTAGAAGTGTCGTCCATACGCAGTTTGATTGATTACATATTTATTGCAGGATTTATCAATACCACACTGGTTGTCTATGGGAAAAACACTGAATACTTGTAATTTTTTGGAATGAAAATGTTCAAATTTAAAGATATGAAGATCAGGACAGATTATCAGAAATATCAGTATCGGTATCCCCCTTCAAAAACCCATATCGGTCAAATATTCGATATGTTTTGGCTGCCTCAGCACATATGAACTGTTCTTTCTCAGCCTACATCATCTTCATCTTCATCTACATCTTCATCTACAGACAGGACTCCTCATGTGTCTGCCTGCAGAATATTAGCGGCTAATACTTTCCTTTCACACACATAGAGTATCTGTGAGTGTGTGTGTGTGTGTTTGCTGAGAGAGAGAGAGAGAGAGAGAGTCGAAGCTTGAATAGAAGAGACGGTCTGAAGTCTGTGACACCGGCTGCCACAGGAGTCGAGCGGGCGTGAAAAGCATCTGTCTGGTTAGCTCCCCTCCCGGGTCGAGGCTCGCCGTCGGCCTCGCCACGACTCACCGTCAGCCCACCACGCCTCGCCACGACTCGCCACGACTCGCCTCGCCTCAGCTGCAGCACGACACGACACGTCCAGAGCGTCTACTGCGCTGACTTTTACTTTCGCTGAGAAGATGAGCACCGAAAACTGAGATCTCACCGCTTTGACTTGCGGTTATTTTTTTTTAGATTTCCACATTTTCTTTACACCAGAGAACGTCAGAGGAAGAGGATTTTTAAGCATTGAGACCAAAGAGATGTGGATTGTGCGTAATATAGAGTATAATATTAGGAAATATTAGGAATTTGGAAGTATATTAGGAAGCTGCCTGCCTTTAACATGCACCTTTATCATGCATCTTGTATTTGGGTTGTGTCTAGATCGGATGTAGCTGGATTATATTTATATTTTACACTGATAAACACATCGAATTTCTCTTTCCCTCACGTGTCACTTCCTCTCGTAAAATTTACGTCCTTTAAAGCTCCATATCCTCCACTCTCCAGTGTTTTATTTTGTGTCTTGAGGTCCATTCAAAGCTGTGTGTGTGGTGTCATGAACCAAAAACACTCTCAATCCATTTTGACACGTTCATTTTCCAGCATCTCTCTGAGCCGTGTCTTTAAGGCTCATTAATATTAACGCACCTGTGTTTTGATACTTTCACTCGTAATTTCACCAGAAATCCCGTTTTACACCATATGGGACCTTTAAAAAAAATAAAAACCTTGTCTGGCTTGTTCCCCATCCTTCAGTATCCTGACAAAAAAATCAAAATTTCCTGTCATTTTTTGTCGTTTTTAGTCCAACAACATTGACAAAAAGGTAAAGAAAACCTAGGCTATTTTTCATTTCATGGGGTCTTTAAAGGAGAGATCAAACCACGACCTTTATCAGGAAATACAAGGCTACTGGAATCCAATCAGAAAGCTCAGGGAAAGTCACCTGTACCGCGTCCAGTGCAACTGCTCTTTCCATGAATCAGACGGATCCAGTGAATCCAGACGAAAGCTGTATGATCCCTTCTTGATTTCTCCGACTGAATCCACTTCGGTCCTGAAGGAGAGGTGGAGACGAAGGGGAAGAGACGAAAAGAGATGAAAGAGGATTTTTAAGCCCCGAGAGTGAAGAAGCTTGTCCTGTTGTATTTGTACACTCGTTGTATTTTGCATGACATCACTGGGGAGTTTTACTGTCTGTGGTTTAGGTTTAGGTTTATTTTTTTTTGCCTACATGAAAGAGAAACACTGAGAACTGAGAGGGAGAAGATGAAAAACAAGCTGCACAACTGAGACAAAGAAACTCCCAGGGCTTCATGAAACAGTCTCACCTCAAAAAGAGAAATAAAAATGATGACGAAGATACACATGACACCAAAACTCAACGAGGAGGAGAATGGTGCAAAAACAACAGAAGTTATAAATAACACACCCAGGAAGTGTAAGGAATTAGAAGAACCTACATGCCGATGAGAGGGAAAGTGAGAATGTGGTGGTGAGAGAGGATGTGTGTGAATGCGTGAGTGTGTGTGTGTGTGAAAGTGTGTGTGTGTGTATGGGAGGGGGGTGTTTGTGTGTGTCACTGTGTGTGTAAACTAGAAGGATGAAGAGAATAGATTCCCAGCATTCATTCACACTGGCTGCAGCGGTGTTGAACCGTCGCCACGCCACGCCACGTGTCGCCCGGGCTGATTCACGACAGCTGTCCTCGGCCCGGCGCCGTCGAGGGCCTGGCAGCCCGGACGCCGTCTGGGCTTGACATTGAACGGCGGCGGCGGAGATGAAAACAGGGTGAGCTGGAGGTGGGAGTAAAGAGCGGTGAGTCAGCCGGCAACACGGCCGCCGACAACGACGACAACACCGCTGCTGCTGCTTTTATCCCTCGCTGCTGAATGCAGCCTCCTGTTTGTCCCGGGGCGTCGCTGACAGCCAGTCCCACTCCACATGACTCAGATGGCGGTCGTCCGTGGCGGCGAGGACACGAGGGCGGCCTGCTGTGAGCCTGCACAGATCTGAGCCTGGACAGGGTTTTGTTGGGTTTAGTAAATGAATAGGAGGCTCCAATCAGTGATCGTAAAAAGACAAACAACCTCCAACATGAAGAAAAATCAGTCCTATTTTCTGAAAACATTATTTTTTACATTAAAATACCTCGTCTTTATATATAACTTGCATCACTTTGACCCTTTCACTCTGCCTTAAAGAGCTGCTGACACTAAAAGAGTTTCATCAGTCTGGTTTCAGTGGAGAGTTTTAGTGTCCCATGATGCTCTGAATGCTGTTTCAGAGGATTTTCCACCCTGATGAGAAGAAAACTCTGAACTGAATACTGAATACTAGAGAGGAGTGCATACGATACTTTGCGGGTTAAGAAACAAGTAAAATATAAACTTTACTGTCACTCAGAACTCGCTTCTTACTCTGCAAAGTATCGTGCGCACTCCTCTCTCGGTTATATTGCAGAGGGACTTTTATTCTGAAGGGCTGTGTGAGCTGTGCGTTCAGCAGCGTAGAATCAACATCGTCAGTGAGCTAGCTTTAGCTTTAGCTCCCAGCTCCAGAAAACTTCAGGAGCTGGGAGCTTTTGGGAAAACAAAAGACTTTATTTGAACTTTGAAGGTAAAGTCTACATGATACTAAGGCCTAGGAAGGAAGGTGAAAGTTTGAGTTTGTTTTGTATAGAAGTCTTTGGGACGCTAGTAATGGTAAATGTCAAATTTTAATCACCGTACTTCACCTTGTTCCCACCAGACGAGCAGCGATGCAAAACATGCCATGGGCTCCAGTGTTTTTACTCTTTATGAAAATTGAAAATGATAAATGGATGAAACGAGGAGATTAATGAGGAGATTAGTCATCAGCCTGAGTGTTTTGACTCACTCTATGAAAAATTAAGAAGATGTGTAGATGAGATGAAGAGTTTAATGAGGGATTGGCCGCCAACCTGCAGGTTTTATGGACCTTGTTACCGACATAAATTGGTTCTCGGAAGGCTTTAAATTTAAATGTTTGAATGTGGTTCGGCAGATTTTGGAGCGGCTGTCATCCAGATTGAATTACAGTGACTGAACACAGCAGTTATATAAAATCAAATATATTTTTTGTGTCATGAAAAGGGTTTCAGGCTTATCATTGCTGCTGCTGGTAGTTTTACCACAGAGCGAGAAGCGTTTATATGTCGTGTTTCAGCCTCATCAGACTGAATCACAGTGAGCGAGCGGCGGCGGCGGCTCGTGTCTCGCTGAAGGACACTTCAACAGGACGCAGGACTGTCGATGGACACATATTGGCTGTTACAGGGACTGAACCTGTGGCTTCTCCATTAGAGCTGAAAAAAAATCGAAATTGCAATATGAACGTCTGCAATTTCCAAATCGCAGAGGCTGCAATGAATTGCTTCAGAGAGAGTTTGGTCCAAACTGCAGTTTTAGAGCTGCAGGTAATCTTTGGTCCATGAATCAAAACCTTTCATCAGACTCAAACTCAGTAAATTCTGCACACTGACATCTAGTTTTTTTTGTGTTTTTTTTAACAAAATCACTTTTTTAAAGTTCTAAAAATCGCAATATTCTGTCAAATAATGGCAATTTGATTTTTTTGTCGATATCTTTCGCCCTACTCTCCATTGCAGGCTGGTCTCTAACCATTAGGCCTGTAATGCTGGGCTAACACACACACACACACACACACACACACACACTATGTCATTGTACATCTCAAGTGGCTGCACTCTGAGGTCGTCGATTGTGCTCCTGGGAAGAAAAACTGCGATCTGGACGACCGGTCAACTTGAAACACGAGCGCCCGCCTCGAAAGCTCTTCTCCCCCCGGCGGGACGGGCGGTGACAGATTACACCGGTTGCTATGGAGCCCATCTGTTTTCCAGGGATAATGGCGTAAAGGGTTCCCCGCCAGGGCTTTCAAAACCGAGCGTTATCTAACCAGCGTCGCGTTAACAAAAAGAACACGAACCCGTGTCGGCGCCGGGAGTTCGCTGCGGCAGGATTAGTGAAAGCTGCCTAATGTAGCAGTGAAATGCAAACAGACACACGAGCTGACCTGCACACTGTCAGTTGTTTGTGTTCATGTCGCTTTTATCAACTGACATTAACATGCATCATTCAACACCGCTGGAAGGGAGGAGATTTTTCAGTGAAATTGAAGGCTGCTGATGGATTCTGGTGTTTTTCCCCCAAGACGGGAAGCTTTGTTGTGCTTCATTTTTCCTTTTCAATTCAAGGATCTTGCCAAGAAAATTAAGTAGGCCTATTTGTGAAATTAATGATAGGAAAACAACAAAAACAACAAAAACAGGCATAATTTAGTTTATAGATTTTTGTGGTTTAGTAGTTTCAGTAATGGTTTTTCACTTGAGTTGTGCTGGTTTATCTCTATTGATCTAGATGGAGAATAACTCAAAAAACAAACTTTCTAGCATTAATGTGATTTGTTTTTTTCCCCCACAATTTTAGTTTCTGTTCTACTTTTTTTTTTCCGATATAGAGCTTCCATTTATGTCTAACAGGTGATTTCTGTTCTCCTGCTTTTTTATATTTTTGACCACATCTCTGGTTAATGAATCGGTGCAGCCCGTGCTGATGAGGTTTCATCCTGCGCTGATGAAGGAGTTTTCAGTCCTGTGTGTTTTCCCTGTGAGGTTTGGAAAGTAGATTGAAAAGGTGCAGACCAGGGTCCGGTGGCCAGGCCTTTGATTTATTGTCATTGCTGTTTATTGAAGAGCTGACAGAGGAAACACGGAGCCGCCTGCAGCCTCCTCCACGCTGTCGGCAGCAGCCAATCACAGGAGTCCAGAGAGACGCCGTTCAATCTGTGTGTTTTGTTTTGTACCTGTTAGGCAGAAAGGTCAGCCGGTCAGACAGACTGTCACATCCTCTAAACTGGTACTGCTTTGTATTTAAAGAGCTCAAGATAGCAAATAACGTCAGTCAGAATAGGATTCGACTGATATTGGTGAATATGTTTACATTTTCATGCAAAAATAAAAAATTAATTGGTATTCAGTGTTTCCCCCAGAATTTTCTTCTTGTCAGGGTGGAAACGGCATTTAGACCATCATGGGACACTAAAACTCTCCACTGAAACCATTAAATAATTGATAATAAAACCTATTTTGCATTAGTTAGTTTAAATTTATTAAGATTAAGATTATCAAAATATTGTGGGATAAAAAGCCATTTCAGCACATCGCCAGGTAAAAAACTGCACCAAAATATGAGAAAGTAGGCTATATATATATATGTGTGTGTAAATAAAAGGGAAATGGTAAAAGAGCAGGCTACAGAAAATAAAATCTGTTATTATTAGAATCAACTCAGTTTAAGGGCTTCCTGTAGGCAATCAGTGGAGTACTGATCAATTATATAATAGCCTAAATATGTAATTAAACAAACTGCATCATATCCATCACATTAAAGGACTCTGATTGGCTGATTTTTAATAAAAGGCCAGTTGGTGTAATTTTAGGTCAGAGTGGGTGTCGCTTTTTTCAAGCAGAGCATATGTTTCATTTTGGAAAGAAAATCTTCAGGATCTTTTTTATTCAGTCTCCATCTTTGTCCCTCAGCCTCACTGTAGTGTTTCTGCACTGCACTTCCCACAGATCACCTGTCAATCAAACGGTGTGGGCGGAGCTTGGATTTTCTGTCGATGCAGTTTGAGTTTCTCTTTTCTCTTGTCTGTTCAGCCATGGTGGCTATCACTGCTCATGCTAACTACCCAGTTCTTCTTCTTCTGTTTATTCCAAACAAACCGGAAATGTAAAACGCATCACTTCCTGTGCAGCAGAGGATTTTTCCCAGGAAAGAGCGACCAGACACCGGCTGTTCAGAACAGACAGAGGAGAAGATTTATGAACTGATATAGGTTGAATCACTGTTGTGTTATATTAATCAGACAGAGAGCAGCAGAACAGACATTTAATATAAAAATGTTGCAGATTATTACTTTAACCTCGTTGTAATAACAGTTCATACTCACTAGAGTCAGTATTCTCAGATTTTCCTTTCCTTTCGCCCTCGGGATCTTGAGTTTGGTTTCATTGGTTTTATTATCACACATTCATATTCATAGAGCGATGACACTGAGGAAGATTTCTCTCCTCCACTGGCCAATGATATTAGAACGATGATTCACTTAAAACAGGGCGATTACATTTATGAGTTTAACAGGTAAAGATGTTCTTTAGAATTATTGCTACTTGTCCTATTTGTTCATGAAAATGTATGAGGATACAAACAGTCTCATGATGCTAAATTAATGTAATTTATCTTCGGTCTTTGTTTCTCCTCCCCTCGTTTTGTCTTTGCCGATGATGGAGCGACACAATCAAAATGCAAATCAGTTGCGGTTTAATTATTTTCTGGGGAAAAATGACGGCGACCCCGACAGGCCGGACTGTCTGTTTCCTGACATCTGGCAGCAGCCCGGTCTGACAGAAACCTCTGACGTCGTCTCTGTTGTTTCCTGCAGCACAGCATGAAGCCAGCTGGCATCACTGTCCCAAGAACCTGTAATCAGCTCCACCAATCAGAAGCGATGTAACACTAGTCTGCAGTCAGCTCCACCAATCAGAAGCGACGTATTAACAGGAGAGTCTCGGCTCAGCTGGCGTTGGTCAAAATGTCGACACACCAGCAAATTATAAACTGCTGCCTGTTTTGAAACACTAGATTATGTAACTGAGACGGTGGAACATAGAACTCCTAATAGGTAAAAATACATCAAAGTTGAATTTCAAAAATTCCAACCAAGGTGATTAATATATTGCTGTTGTTGGGTGAAAACCTTGTATCTCCAAAAATGTTTTAGTTTGACCACCATGCACTTTGGATTGTGTTTGGAAATGAGTTTGACAGATTTGCATGTCTGCAACATTCAGCCCACACTCTTAAAAAGAACGTGTCATTTTCAACCAAGCCAGAATTTACATTAAAGCTCCATATTCTCCACTTTCCAGAGTTTTATTTTGTGTCTTGAGGTCCATTCAAAGCTGTGTGTGTGGTGTCATGAACCAAAAACACTCTCAATCCATTTCTCCACGTTCATTTTCCAGCATCTCTCTGAGCCTTACCAAGAACAGGCCGTTTCTGTCGCCGTGTCTTTAAGGCTCATTAATATTAACGACCCCTCTGTTCCGATTGGCTAACCGTTTCGAGAGCGAAACGTGAGACGCCGCGGCCCGGCGGCTACAGGTAGGGAAAACTCTCCGGTAATAAACAACGACAACCGCTCGACCGCTTTAAAAAAAACACTTTGTTAGTCTATTATTTCTTACAGAAATGATAATGAGCGAACCTTTGTGACGCCACAAAGTTACGGAAGTCCAAACGGCTCGTTTAGAGGCTCGCTTTTCTAATATGGATTGTGTGGATTTAGTTTTGATACTTTCACCATGTTTAGATACACATCCAACTCCTTTATCATCACAGAGGAGAGGGAGTCCTGCTGTACATGATGTGGGACCTTGTGATGAAAATGTCTTGAGTTTGGAAACCTCTTGAATGTGAATCCTAAATCATTACAATTGGTTTCACACAATATGAGTCTAGATTTAGTTTGGGACAGAACACATTCATGTCAGGACTTTTCAGCCCTTCTGTCCTGACAGCTGTCACAGCGAGTGTCAGGAGGAATGTGTGACGGTTTCTTTCTTTATAATTTACCCAGACTGATAGTCTGCATCTCTTTGGCTGCGCGTTCTATTTTTTGTAGAAGCCCTTTTCAACTTGACATATGAATAACATGTTTTGTTCCAAACCAGACACATGGATTTGTTCAAATGACACGTCCGTTTTAAAAATGCATACCCCCCCCCCCCCCCCCCGAGGCTCCTGCAGGATCGACAGTGTTTCCTCATCTCCAGGCAGCCGGTCGCCCGCGGCTGAAGCGGGTCAGCAGCCGTTTCTCTGAAACTGCGGCGCTGCCTGCTTGATAAACTTGTTTGTTGATTTGACTCAGGGTGTGATGTTTGATGCCATATTACGCTTTAGTAAAATAAATCTGTCACTTTCATTCCTCCCTGCAAAATGAACCATAAAAGTCTCTCAGACCTCAGTAGTCGGGGCTTAGTTTTTAAATAAATCACAGAAACTTGTTAATATTGAAAATGTGAAATACCTTAAAGCAATCCATCGTAATTTTTCACAAATGCTTAGCGCTGACTGCCAATCCCACCTTTCAGAAATCACATTTGAGGCAAAGAGAAGCAACAGTATTTAATTTGATTTGGGAAATGGAAAAATACATGATTTGACTGCAGGGGGATAGCAAGACAGTGTTACTTAAAACACTTTTTTTCCATTGTGGCCCTCAAAGAAAATTCTCAAATTGTTCCCATGTAAATTTCTCACTTCCTTTTTAAAAAACAGCTTACAGTTTCTGTAAGTCAGGAATATGCTTATTTTTAATTATAACCATAACGAATTATGGTTTGAGGGTCAGAACGACACATCCATCCGGTTTTGCTCCTGGAGTGTTTTCATTATTCAGTAAAAAGTTATGTTGTGTAGTTTGTAGACGTTTGAGAATTTAAAATGTTCTTCCTTCACAGTCATTTTCAGTGAGTGAGCAGGAGGCTCAGTGTTTCACTCGAGGACACTTCACTTTGTCTGAAAATAATTGCAAACAGTTTTGGTACAAGACCTTCATCAGAGCTTTACAGAGGAAGTCATTTCCACATCTGAAATACAGAAGTGTATCAACACAAAGTGTGTCGAAGTCCCAGGTGTCCAGAGTCACATCCGGCAGCAACGAGCCCAAACAAACCAGCTCCACATTCCTAGAAAGAGATTCATCAAATACAAACAGATACTTCACCTAGCTGTGTACTTGCACAATTAATCAAAACAGCATCCCAGCCCGTATAATCATGATCATATCCACATTGCAATATATAGAACAGAGACAGGAAAGATATTCTGCCGTTCCTCAACACGATATTCAGCAGTAGTTAATTATTTAGGTTTTTAGAGTAAATATTCAAAAGGCTTCACGTGGCCTTAGATGTAACTCTAAATCTCCGCCTCCTGGCCCTGGTTTTACTTCTTCAGGGCCACAGAATTTGAACGTGGAGATTTTTGTCATTAAAGTGAGCTGCTACAGGATATTTTTGATTATTCATGTGATTATTACTGCTCTTGTGCTCATTAATGCGATGTTTCAAGGCTCGTGATGTTTTCCCCACATAAGCAAGACAGCATAGAGATGTAAATCACATGGGTTGAATTCAGAGGTGGAAAATAACTAAGTACATTTACTCAAGTACTGTACTTCAGTAGTTTTGAGGTTCTGGCACTTTATTGAGTATTTGCATTCTGTGAGACTTTCTACTTTTCCTCCACTACGTTTATCTGCCGGCTGGAGTTACTAGTTACTTTGCAGAATAAGGTTTTACACGCAAAACTTACGATAAGCTCATAAAATATGTTGCGTTGTTAGAGTTGAAACTCCCCAACAGTATATGGAGCAGTTAGACCGACAACATTAAAATACTTCTGACAGGTTAACGCTTCAATAATTTAACTCTCTGACAGAATGACGACTTTCACTTTTCATACTTCAGTTCATTTTACTGCTGATACTTCTGTACTTTTACTTAAGTAAAGGAGTTGAGGACTTTTTCCACCGCTGGTTGAATTACATGCGATCACATTTTTAATCTGGTACCTTTGTCCCATCAATGGACGACAAAATGATTGTGTGGAGAGTGTCAGAATACTTTCAGGTTTTTTACTGCTGCAGAGATTAGCATGAACCAGCAGATCTTTGATATCCCTTCC
Source organism: Centroberyx gerrardi (assembly GCF_048128805.1). NCBI lineage: Eukaryota > Metazoa > Chordata > Actinopteri > Beryciformes > Berycidae > Centroberyx > Centroberyx gerrardi. The sequence goes on from NC_136005.1 coordinate 2,605,268, forward strand.
TCTCTTATACAGGCATAGAGGACACTTAGACACGATGTGGCTGTTGTCAGGATCAAACCTGTGACCTTTTGGTTGCAGGACAGTCTCTCCACCCCCTACGCTGCCCCGTCACCCTTCCTGAACCTACATGCTGCAGCTTTTGAGTCTAATGGCACCAATCTGTGAGCGGCTGTGCACACGCCCACACTGGCCTGCTCCCCAGCCAGTCTTTTAGGATAAATAATGAATACCAATTAAACAGGAAAGAGAAAATATTAGAGTCAACAGACGCTATCCGTTACGTGACGATGGATCTTTCTCGCTTATTATCTCTCCGGTGACATCCCACATCCCACAGCAGAAGGATGCCAAACGAAACCGAGCGGCGCAGTCGGCCAGCTCAGTCTTTAGCTGGGAGACTGATCCGGTCCGCATGGAGCTGCTGGCAGGACTCGGGTTGTCTGTTTCCGCAGGGAGACTTGATGGAGGGAGACGGGGGAATCCTCTAATCTCAACCGAGCTCATTGTCGTTGATCGGAAATGTCCGACCGCTGTTTCGCCCATTACCTGCTGCAGCGGGCGGCCGTGCGGCGTTTCGCTGAGCAGTGAGTAATCACAGCAGCGAATGGGTTTCTGACAGCCAGAGGATTGAGCGCTACAGGGGAGTAAAGAGCTTCTTGTCCATATGAACTCAATCCTCACTGATCCGGTCGAGGTGCAACAGATGATTCAGTGGAATGAATACGGTATAGCTCTTGATAAGCCATCACGAATTACCAAACAATACGCAGTGAGCAGAACAGAGATTTGAATCCCTGCCTTTGTAGTGACCTTCCTTCTGTATACTGGAGGCTGACACACCTGAGTCCTGTTTCATTTGTCTTCCTGCTCCTCAGAGGTAATGAAGGGGGACCTTGCCCTTGTTCAGTATTATCTCTTGTTGAAGGAGAAGCAATCGCACAGCGCAAACATCCGCCAACATGGAACAATTCTCAAAACCCGCTGTTACACCAACACATCATTCCTTCAGTAATTTCAGTTTTAGGTTAAATTGATTTATTTTCTTTCTTTCCTGCATTCATACAGTTTGGATTTGGAATCAAGTCTCTATCTCCGTTCGTTTCATACTTATGGTTAAAAAACAATAATCCGCTAATGGCGGAAATCCCAGATCCAGATCACCACCAAAATTGAATGTTCCTTGGCACAAGGCTGATCTGTCCACCAAACTGCATTTGTTCAATAATCTGTTCATAAGTCTTTGAGGAATCCTGCTGACAGACAAACTAAACTAAGTAACAGGGACAGACAAATGAAAACGATGCAACATACATTTAGACATTTAGCTGACATGGCTATCTAGAATCAGTAGAACACAGTAGAATACATTTTCGAAACAATTCTTAGATCAGTAACATCACGAGCAAGCAATACTGAAGAGTACCAGGGTCCCAGCCATAATACACATGTCAGCAGATGTAGTGTGACAGAATATTCCTGTGAGCCCAGAATGAGCAGGAAGTGACAGGAAAAGAAAGCGCTGAGGAGAGAGGGAGGAGGTTTGTTTTACTTCAAGACGAGTCTAGCAGAGTGAAGGAGAGGTGGAAGAAATGTTAGAGGAGGATGTGATTCAGACAAGTGAGAGTTTTAAAATACATACTGACACACATCACAGGAACGACAGACCTCATACGGTGCAGAGAGGACACTGCATACAATGATAAATTTATTTGTATAGCACCTTTCTAAAAACAATGTTTACAAAGTGCTTTACATACAATAAAACACAAAGAGACAGTGATGTAAAAGTACCACAGTTAAATAGAAAGTATGGAAAAAAGCAAGGAAGACAACAAATGGTAATGAGTTGCATTAAATAGTTAGTTTAATTGAAAGTAAACTGTACACTAGATATAGACAGTAAACTATACATATCACTCCAGCCCAGCAAGTATTTGACGGACAGCGATATGCAGGAGGCGAAAAAGTTCAACAACAACACAAACAAGCATAAAATGTTCACAATATAATATGGCACAGTTAAAATTCATACTAAAACAGCTTTGAAAATTGTTTTGAGCTGGTATCAGACAGATATTTAGGCCCGATTTCACCAAACGATGCAGGTAGCAGCTATGGACAATTTTATGCGTTGTTTAAACTTTAATTTTGGCGTTGTATTTAAACAGACAGCAGAGTAGACAGCAGAGAGTAGACAGCAGAGTAGACAGCAGAGTAGACAGCAGAGTAGACAGCAGAGAGTAGACAGCAGAGTAGACAGCAGAGTAGACAGTAGAGTAGACAGCAGAGTAGACAGTAGAGTAGACACCAGAGTAGACAGCAGAGAGTAGACAGCAGAGTAGACAGCAGAGAGTAGACAGCAGAGTAGACACCAGAGTAGACAGCAGAGTAGACAGCAGAGTAGACAGCAGAGAGTAGACAGCAGAGTAGACAGCAGAGTAGACAGCAGAGAGTAGACAGCAGAGTAGACAGCAGAGTAGACAGTAGAGTAGACAGTAGAGTAGACAGCAGAGTAGACAGCAGAGTAGACAGCAGAGAGTAGACAGCAGAGTAGACACCAGAGTAGACAGCAGAGTAGACAGCAGAGTAGACAGCAGAGAGTAGACAGCAGAGTAGACAGCAGAGTAGACAGCAGAGTAGACAGCAGAGAGTAGACAGCAGAGTAGACACCAGAGTAGACACCAGAGTAGACAGCAGAGTAGACAGCAGAGTAGACAGCAGAGTAGACAGCAGAGAGTAGACAGCAGAGTAGACAGCAGAGTAGACAGCAGAGAGTAGACACCAGAGTAGACAGCAGAGTAGACAGCAGAGTAGACAGCAGAGAGTAGACAGCAGAGTAGACAGCAGAGTAGACAGCAGAGAGTAGACAGCAGAGTAGACAGCAGAGTAGACAGTAGAGTAGACAGCAGAGAGTAGACAGTAGAGTAGACAGTAGAGTAGACAGCAGAGTAGACAGCAGAGTAGACAGCAGAGAGTAGACAGCAGAGAGTAGACAGCAGAGAGTAGACAGCAGAGTAGACAGCAGAGAGTAGACACCAGAGTAGACATCAGAGTAGACAGCAGAGAGTAGACAGCAGAGAGTAGACAGCAGAGAAGACAGCAGAGAAGACAGCAGAGTAGACAGCAGAGTAGACAGCAGAGAGTAGACAGCAGAGTAGACAGCAGAGTAGACAGCAGAGTAGACAGCAGAGTAGACAGCAGAGAGTAGACAGCAGAGTAGACAGCAGAGAGTAGACAGCAGAGTAGACAGCAGAGTAGACAACAGAGTAGACAGCAGAGTAGACAGCAGAGTAGACACCAGAGTAGACAGTAGAGTAGACAGCAGAGTAGACAGCAGAGTAGACAGCAGAGAGTAGACAGCAGAGAGTAGACAGTAGACAGCAGAGTAGACAGCAGAGAAGACAGCAGAGAAGACAGCAGAGAAGACAGCAGAGAGTAGACAGCAGAGAGTAGACAGTAGAGTAGACAGCAGAGTAGACAGCAGAGAAGACAGCAGAGTAGACAGCAGAGTAGACAGCAGAGTAGACAGTAGAGAGTAGACAGCAGAGTAGACAGCAGAGTAGACAGCAGAGTAGACAGTAGAGAGTAGACAGCAGAGTAGACAGCAGAGTAGACAGCAGAGAGTAGACAGTAGAGTAGACTATATACACCACTCTACATATTCTGTGCTTTCAACACTCACTGCAACACTTCAGGTACTGTGAATCACATCAGCAGATTACTTTCAGACTTACAGTTATTTTAGATCTTCTTGCCACTTCGCCTGCTGATTATTTATTGGCAACAGCTGCACTCATCTTCACCTTCACCCCCCCCCCCCCCCCTCCTCCCGCCACCTCACACAGAAACAGTAAATCTGTAATATCTGTAATTGCGTTAGTTTGACCTGTAATATGAGAAGCGAGGACAGACTGATCGTTTCCAGGAGCAACAGGAGGCGGGAGGTGAAATGACTCTGATTTATCACATGGATGCAGATCTGCTGTGTGTGTGTGTGTGTGTGTGTGTGGAGTCAGGGGGAATCTCAGCGCCCATCAGTCAGACGCACAGATGGGATTCATCTTCCTGTCGAAGCAGGAAGTGATGGCCGTCCTGCAGGGAAACCTTACAAATAATCTTCTCCTTGTTTCTCCTCTAAACCTAATATCTCTTCAAAGCTGTAGCATGTTAAACATCAATATATCAAATTAATAGTGAGGCGTAAACAAATGAGACCATGATGGAGACAATTGGTCCCCTCTATCTCACCCCAGTATTGTTAGTTCTAGTGTTTCTCTAAATTAAGACCTCATTTCCCATCAGCCCCGTTGCTTCCTGCCCCCCCTCCCCCTCCCTGAAGAGGATCAACATGTTGGAAGTGATTTCTCCATCTTCCTTTCCCTCCTTCCACCATCTGCTGCCAGAAACTCTTTCAGCTTTAGCTCCGTTTGCTCTGGAAGAACAGAACCTCTTCCTGTTTTGTGCCGTAAAGCGATCCAGCAGATTTCCCTCCAGATCCACCAGGTGGAGAAACTATGGAGGATGCAGAGTAGAGGCTGATAGAGACTGACAGGCCGCTCAGTGACGGTCTGGTTTGTTTATGGTAATTATGCTAATGTCTGCACTAACAGCAATCTAATTGACATTAGTGAAGCCCTGTGCCTGAAGAGATTGTCTTAATTTGAGGGAGGTTATAATGCGTATCTTTATTTATTCATAACAACAGAATTACAGTTGCAGTAGGGAACATTTTTACGTAAAAAGACACCCGTCTCATCAGCCTAAATCACAGATTGATGCTACAACAGAGAAGAGCAGTTCCATCCCATCTGCCCTAATAAAGATGCCATAGATTAGCTCTATTTGCCCAAATTAAATTTTGGTGTCGGGTGTGGACACTGGTGGGAAATCTCCTCCACACACAGGAAGTGATGAAATGAAACTTAAGAGCAAAATTCAAACTGTCTCCTGATCAGCGGCCAGTGAGCGCTCCGTCCAGAGAAAGCTGGACTCACCAACGATGGCTGAACCGGCTGCAGTTTTTTATCCACCGTCTCCCCCCTCCACCAGTCACCAAGAAGAAGAAATATAGGCCCAAAGAGTGCACAGTTTACTGACATCATGTTACATGGGTAATGAAGTCCTTCAAACTTTACAAAAAAACATTCATTCAACGTAACATTCAGTTATCTCTCATTTCTACTTGGGACCGCCAAAGTGCAAAGTTGCCTAGTGCAGCTTTAAAGGATAAATTCATTGATTTTGGACCTATATATAATGAGTCTCTTCCATCCCTGTAGTTCTTGGACCCACAGACAGTATTGGATCCAGAGTCAGCTCTGTTGCTGCAGCAATGAGTCCAAACTGTTCGTCAAAATATCTCCAAAAAAGCCGTTTGTGGCTCCACAGGGAGATGAGAGGAAACACGACTCAGTTCCTCCGTTACACAACTTTCACTAATCAGGAAATCACAGAACTATTTTTCTCTGCCGCAGCACAGACCGCTGTGGGGTGAAAGGCAGTTCCTGGCGGAGTGATCTAGTTCTGGACGGTCGGGTCAGATTGTAAACAGTAGAGTTCGGTAGAAGATGATCCGCTGAGTGGAAACGGTGCGGTGCCGCTGCTTTCCGGGCTGTGGAGAGAAATACGGCGGTCGCTCTCCGTATCGTTTTCACAAGCGGCTTTTTGGAGATATTTTGACAAACAATTCAGACTCATTGTTGCAGCAAGAGGCAGCAGAGCTCGCTGCTTCAACTGACAGCTGACTCTGGAGACAATATTGTCTGTGGGTCCAAGAACTACAGGGATGTCAGAGACAAATTATAGGTCCAACATTGCCAAACTTATCCTTTAAGTGGGATTTAGGGATCTGTCAGACAGAGTGGGCCTCACCACAAATCATTGAGACAAGCAGAGATGAGACGGGTCTTGCTGTTGAGGAGGAAATCATTGCACTTCTGCATGTCAGCCTTACGAAGGATCCTCCTCTCCCTCCTGATCCCAACCTGATGCCTGTTTAACACCTTGCAGCAAAAACTCTCCAGCACAATGTTTACAAAGCAAGCACAGAGTGGAGCGATGCATCAACCGCGGATTGTAGCTTTAACAGCCAAATTAAGTAGAATTTATCTGTCAGTCGGTCCTGATGTCTGCAACCTGACAAACGACATGCTCTCCCTGTCTCCTCTGTCCCTGAACCTATTATCACCTTGACTTGTGAGTTCAATTACAGTACCTGTGTTTGAAGAAACACTGCGGCCCCGTCACTGCAGCTCAGACGGCTGCAGTGACGGGGCTTCAGCTTCCAACCGTCTTCAGTCGGGTAATGGCTGCGTCTCTCGGGGCTTTTCAATCTTCGGAGGCCTCTTGAGTGATGTCTCGCTTTATCTCTCCTATCTTTGATTTCAGGTTTTCTGGCTCTCTCTCCCTCTCTCCCTCTCTCTCTCTCACTTTCTCTCTTTCTCTTTCTATCACACACACACACACACACACTCTTGACTGTGTTCCCCTGACAGACTGGCACTCTCAGACACCAAGCTGTTGTCATTATGTCGACCCAGTGACTCTTAACACTTCATCAAGTTTAAACACAAACCGTTTTAAACAGCGAGCCGTGAAGTGAAGAGGGAAGGAACTGTACTGTACGTTGCGTCTGGACAAACATTTTATACAGCTATTCACAAATCTTCAATCTCAAAAGTGTTTATGGTGTAAACGTATTTGAAGGCAGTGATGTTGTGGTACATAAAAAGATTGGTAAGATGGATAAACTATGACCTCTAGTTGATGATCATCAAAGGCCAAATACTTAATATAAGCAAACATCAATTATATTTTCAGGAAACCATTAAGTTATACCGGTATGTTAAGTTATTATTATTGTCAAGTTAAGCATCAACTTATGCTTTTTTCCCTATCCTAATATAACTAATGTCAGTTTGATACTGCTTGGTCTGTCCCATAAAGCTTCATGTAATTCTTTTGTGGTGGGAAAACGTATTTCTCTCACTTTTCTTGCATGGAGCATGTATTTGCATGTAAAGGCATCACAGACACAGGCTCTAAGCAACATTTAGTTCACTTTACATCTTGGATTTTAGCCTTTTATTTTTCTGCACCAGGCACTGTGGGAAAAGTCTCTGTATTAATGCTGCAGCTACTGAAAAAGAGCATTTTTTCATTGCTAGCATTCCTGACTGAACCATACTGACTATGGAATGCTGACAATGCTAATATACTAGTTAGTGAGCTGCTTATGCAGCTGAAAAATGTGACTAATGTAGGAACTTTTTCCCCATAATGTTACAGATGTCTGGTGGAGAAAAATAGCCGACTAAGCTTCCAAATGTCAAGGTATTCCTTTAAGCTCAAGTGAGAGAAATTGCCGACGGAATATAAATGTTTCTCCCGGAGGCTGAGAACCCCGCATGCTTTGACCTTTTGGTGACAGCCGGCCTTTTAGTCTCCTCTGGGTCTTCATCCAGAGAGGGAAACAAAAGTGTGACCTTCTGCTTGAAGCATCATCAGTGACCGGCCACCCTATGGACTTTCTAAAGGTTTGGTCTTCCATAAGTTCCCCTTTGTTTGGGCTTTCCTCTTTCATCTGGATGCTTAACCTTTACCTCCGTCCATTTGGCAGGAATAACATGGAGAGCACAGAATATTATGATAATAATAATAAACTTTATTTGTATAGCACTTATCTCAACAAAGTTACAAAGTGCTTCACAGAGAACACAGTAAAAAAGTTAAAACAAAGTAAAATAAATGAACAGAACAAAATATTATTGTCCACTAAGGAGATTGTTGGCAAGAACTGTAGTTTTGAAAATGTAATGAGCAGCAGAATGGGATGGCTGGAGCACATCCAAATTCACCAGGCAATAAAAACGAGACAATGAAGTAGAAATAAATATACCAGTGATTTATGTAGTTTTTGAAGTGATTTATCCAGTGAAGGCTGGCTGAGCATCAAGCTGTCTGTCAGAACCGCTCTGCTTCACATTCATTCAGCCCAGTGCAGCCTCACTGGGAGCTGCACTGAAGAAGTCCAGAGTTACTTTCCTTGTTTTTTATTCTGTTTCCCCACCAAGATTTTTTTTCAGTCAGTCCAGGATTCAAACCGCTGACCTTCTGTTCACCAGCCGCTTCTCTAACTTCCAGATTACGGCCACCTAAAGATTGGAGAAGCTCTGATTACAGCCGTTTGTGTTCTTCATTAGTCCGTATTTTGATAGCACTTTACATTACGGTACATAAATTACAGGGTAATAACTGTGTATCAGAAAGTAACTGGTAATTTCTGGTAATAACAAGAAACTATTTGTTCAAGGTCAATACTTAATTGCCATCTCAACATGGTTGATTGGGATTTGTTTTGGCAAGCTCACTTAAAACAGAGAGAGGGACAAAGAGTGGTTAAAATGAACCACAAGACACTTAAAACACATACTGTAGAACACATGGTAAGACATAATAAAGAAGCAATAAAATACCAGAAAACAGGAAAAAAAATACAGTAAAAAAATGAAATATAATACAAAAATGTGTAATTATAATGTGTAATTTCTTGGTTAAATGCCAGGAATTTAATAATAATTACTAGAATTACTAGCATGATAACAGTACTATATTAATGTAGTAAGTTATGCAATCATTACTGAATAATTACTATGTAATACTTTGGAAACATTTGCTTACAGTCCTTTCCTTCTCTCTTTATTACCAGAACTGACCAGTTACTTTCTCATAATTTCTATGTAATTACAAAGTTATTGCCCTGTAATTGTACCTGTGTGTACCTGTGTCCCTGTAATGTAGAGTGCTACCCTTGCTTTATAACATGTAGTATACTGGTTGTGCCAGGTGATGCACATGTAGTCGACGTTAAAGCAGTGATCTGCTCCGCCCGGCAGGCTGTGGAGGAGCTGGCAGACAGGAAGTGGAAGCAGCAGCAGATATGTTTATGAGCTGAAAACGGATGAAACAAGTCCCAAGAAGAAGAAATACGCTTCCAAACTTCTGTCCACTTGGTGCAAGACCTTCTCCTTTCTAACCGCTCGCCACATCAGCAAACTGGTAGCTGTACTAGCTATTTACTAGCTGTTTTGTATAAACCAAGTGACATAATCTAGAAATATCGACACTGACTGAATGCTTGCTTATCTGGTATAGAAACAGATTTTTTCTTAGTTACTGGAAAATGGAAATGGAAACTGCCATGGTAAACAAACAAACTACTTTGGTAGGGTCCTATTTGATATTTTAAGTGCCTTTTTTTACATTTCATACTGCATTTCATTCTGTTATTTCTATTGGATTACATAGGCTATTAATCTCTGAAAGAGGTCACAAATGCAAGTATATTGTACAATAATGTACAATAAATGTACAAAACGCACCAGAAAATAGTTGTTAAAGGCAGATTTTGACCCCCCTCCCCACAATAGACAATGTATATCCATTAGTAAGAAACATAATGCAGCTTCTTCATGCAGCAGAAGCCTCCAGTCGTTAAACCATCAAGGCTGTTATAACGACATATTAACATTTCAGTCCTCTGAGTGGAAACCGGTCAAAAGTAACGTCTAAAAACTGAATTATCTTTTTGTGATCATGATACAAAGCGCTCAAGGTTTTACACTTATTAAGATCTGACCCGGTTCCTGGGTGTGGGACAGAAAAAAGATTTGCCTTGACTTGAAAACATTCGTTCTCTTGTCAGTAGTTATTTATTCATTTGTCCAAAAGTGAATTTATGTTCCTGAGGATTTTTCACACGCTATTGTGATGGAAGGACACCGTTTCTCAAGGACTTTGTTTTTTTTTTTTCGTGTTAAAAAAGAGCTTCTGCACTCAAAAGGATGCCCAGAGTCATAGCTTCTAAAAAACTTCTTCTTGTAATTAGTAAAGAGTACAACGAATGTTTCAGTATTCAAGCCGCTGTCCGTGTCGAATAACTTTCCTCCTGCCTTGAGATACTTGTGAGAAGACTTTGGGTGTTCTCCTGAGTAGGGCTGGGCGATAATTCAATATTATCGTTTATCGTCTTTCAGTGGAATCATATCGTGATGATATGAAGATGTTTTAATATCGTGACACACATTTCTGCTGTCTAAATTGATGATGACAAGCAAATTTTACTTAAAAACTCTCATAAAATGAGGTATGGTAGGAATATTATTTGAATATTTCTGTTTTGTTTGACATCACACCTAACGTTACCATTCGGTTCAATGAGATGAACATTAATTTGATTATTTAACGTGATTTTGCATACATGAACCGTATCGTGATATATATTGATATTGAGAAAAATCCTTATGATTATCGTGGTATTGATTTCAACCATATCGCCCAGCCCTACTCCTGAGTGCTGAAACCATTTGACATGAACTCTGGACTATTACAACTAGCATCTATAATAGTCTACTCTGGTAGTATCTTGTGTTGTGTTTCTTCCTCCATGATAAAACCCTGAAATCAGTGATTCTGTGATCTGTTGCTCCGGTAGAGCAGACTGGAGAATTGTGTTTTTTTCTGAAAATCACTTCTAGCACATAAAGGAACGCCGAAAAAGCAGATTCTGACTATATATATAAAAACTAGTCCTGCTGCTGAAATGTTTTTAAGTGAATCTCTTTCTTTATGCTTATTAAACCTTTCAGTTTGAACACCGAAATCCAGTCAGAGGAAACTTATGCAGGTGGAACAAAGAAAATAAAACGTTCACCAATAATTGTAAATAGGCGAAAAAAGGTGTCAGACAGGACTTTGACAAATCAGATTCTGCAAATATATAAAAAATTAGTCTCACTTTTTTTTTCTGTCTATTTACAATTATTGGTACTATTTTCTTCATTCCATCGGCATAAGTTTGATCAATTTCCACAAGCGTTGTTTATCCATCTTTTACCCGGCGTGCTCCTCTTCACAGCGGAGCCGCAGGAACGTTTTGTCTCATGGATGATTGCCGTGTGATATCGTTTTAAAACTCGATCACTGATACGTCTGGCGGCCCGACTTCCACCTCCAAGCCACCTTAATGGAGGCTTGTTGTGGCGCAGATGATTGCCATGGTTACCACCGCATTTGCACAGGCGTTTCTCCGGCTTTATGTGAACAAACAGCAGGTCAGGTCTTCTCCCAGGTGGAGAGCCGGGTCACAGCCGGTTATCTAAACCTCGCTTTTCCCCCCGGCTTCACATCTTTATACACAAATCAAACTCTGGGTCAGATCCAACCAAAAGATAAGGATAAACGCTCTGTGGAAAGACGGCTTTATTCTGCATGTCTGTGTTGTTCTAGTGTATTTGTCATTAGTTGGCATGACTTCCCTGCACACATGGACAGTCTTCTCTCTGCATTCAGTATTTCCCCCCAGAAATGTATTCATATCAGGGTGGAAAAGCCTCTGAAACAGCATTCAGAGCATCATGGGACACTAAAACTCTCCACTGAAAAACCAGACTGATGAAATTCTTTTAGTGTCAGCAGCTCTTTAAGGCAGGGAGACGCAGTTTGGTTTCACTGCAGGTTTTACAGACTGACACTCTTGTATCTGTTCAGTAAAATCCTCTCACACCACACTGGAAGGATTCCTCTGATATGGAAAAAAATTATAAAAAAAATATTCAGTAGCTTTGGTCAGGGAGGAACTTTCATCATATCAGAGTTGGATGATGCTGACTGGACAACATCCGGTTTTTCAATAATATCGGCTCCATATATCGATCTAACTAGTTTGGAACAATCAGACCGATTGATATTCTCAGTCAAAACTCATTCAGAATAAGAAATGTGCATGCAAACACATTCACACACACACACACACACACACACACACACACACACACACACACATAGGATCACCTAGTGGTTAGAGTGACCATTCCATAACGAAAAAGGAAGTCACAGGTTTGAGTCCCACAACAGTCATGTGACCTTTATGTGTCCTTGAGCAAGATGCTAACCCCCTACCTGCTCACTGACTGGAAGTTGCTGTGGATAAAAAGCCTAAAAAAAAAGTACTGCACAGCCTGTCTGGCAGTTTAAAAAGTTTTAGATGCATTGACAAGAACACTGCAGCGATTACACACAATCAATAGAATATTTTTTTGTGCGGTTAGTCTGCCGATGTGGTAAACAAGTTTTGTTTGTGCTTCATCTGTTTTTGTTAGTGTCCAAATACCCAGAAGCCCCAGATGACAGTATTTCAAAGAGCCAGTACAGAAGTTTCCAGCATCTTTTGAAAGGCAGAGAGATAAAAAAAAAAAAAAAGAGCGAGAAAAGAAATATAGGACGCATTTCCTGTGGAGTGACACTGGATCAGTCCATCAGTATGACAACTGTGCTGCTTTTTCTTTTTTGTGGTGAGAAATGATCAGCTTTTGAGAGAGAGAGAGACGGAGATAGACTCTTATCATGGATTGTTTTCTGCATTTCTTTCAGTTTATTTCATCATTTTCCCCTCGGACTCTCTGCAGATTAGCTTTAGACACGTTCCCACCCTCCATACATCTTCTAACTGAGAATATGAAGTTTCCTTCCAAAATGAGAGTTCTCCTGTTTTAGAGATGTGACATCTACTCTGACAGTGATTGCTGGAATAAAAGTAGAACTCGCTACTACATCTTATTGATATGATAAGTTATCTTTAAAGCTGCAGTAGGTAACTTTTAGCGATTAGCATTTATTTAGAAGTAATACAAATAAATTGGCGTGTTTGGTGACCAAAGACGAGCAGGATAATCTGTCAGAATCTCAGAAACTCTGTTCCTCCGCTATTCTCATTTCAAAGTGAAATGTGTTGGAAACCCTTCCGACCAATGAGGAGAAGTCTGAGGCAGAAGGCGGGACTCCGGCCTGTCAATCACTCCTCCTGTCAATCATAAGGAGGAGTGGGAGGTGTGACGTTCCTTGTGTTGGTTTGACTTTCCTGAGACTTGATCTCTTTCTTCCCGAACGTATCAACAGCAGCTTTCAAAATAGTAAAATTTTAGAGGGTGTAAATATTGAGCAGTAAGCTTGAGATGACTTTGTTTTCCAAAATGGATATAGTGTGTAGCTGAAACCCTTCGTATTATAGGCAGACACATTAAGTCTTAAGAAATGGCCCGTACAGAAATAATAAAATCTTCCCGCTGTGCAGCTGAAACAGTTCCCGTATGAAAGTAAGCAGCGAGGTAATCAAAGCATCGTCTGGAACATTATTGACGAAGAGCTTTTCGGCGCCGGCCCTCCTTGTTCTTTTTCAGTCCTTTTATGCCTTTTCTCACCGGGTGACGTGTTTTCTTGGAGCCCACTGAGCTCTGAAGCTGCTGGCAGTGGGAGGCAGATCCTCTATCAGCTCCTCACAGACGGACGGCACGACTCTGCCCCGCCGAAGAAAAAAGGGCAGCAGCTTGAATTTTGTGCTGGAAAATGAGACGTGGTCATCTCTGTCAGGCGGCGGTAGGTGAGAGGTAGATAAGAGGATGAGGACGAAGCACTTTAGCGAGGCAACAAAACGCCACGTCTTCAAGGATCTCCTTACAAGTCTCCTGGCTGGACAGAAAAAGAGACTTTTCTTCACACTCTGAGCAGTTAGTGCCTTCTGCCTTTGTAGAGCCGAGCTGCTGTGATGCTGATGGATCATTAGGAGAGGGAGCGCTAACATGCGGCTCGCTTGTTATCGTAGTAATATTCACAAGCTGGCTGGAGTTTTCTTTTATAACACTTATTTAACCAGGCAAGTTGATTATAGTGTAGTAAATACATATAGTGTAGTAAAATATAATATAGTATATCATATCATAACATGGTATAATATGGTAGAGAGTAGTCAGAGTCCGAATAATCAGTTTGAGTTCAGGTAATCTATAGTAGAACACATTTAAAAGAACATATACAAATTTACACCTTTCACATTAAAAGTGAAGTTTATTAATTAGACTGGTGACTCGAAAAATGAACCAGCAAATTTGAAAATTATAACATACAGCTATTGTATTGTAACAGTGTGTGTACTTTGGGGTTTTTAATTACTAAAACTACAGATTTTCCCATATAGATTCACCGATATGTTACATCATCCTATCAGTGTTTGTGTTGTAAGATACATTTTCATAGCCTCTGTTTACAGTAGGCCAATACTGTTAATCAACCAGGTGATCAGGTACAAATTTAGGGTATTTGTTTGTTTATTTGATAATCAAAAATAATGCCCAGCCATCAGTCATGCATTAATTAAACTCCTCGAGGATAACACATGAAGTTTCCAAAACTTATTTAAAAATGTGGCCCTCTTTTAAAAGACAAGTAGGCTAAGAAAAGGTGTCAGTGGCTGGCCGAGAGTCGCAGTTCATACCATAAGAAAACACATCAAATAAATCATTATATAAAATGCTGAGAAGATGTGTAGCCGATGTCTGAGGTGATCGAATCAGAGATTTTCCCAGCCAATCCAGGTAATCGAACCTGTGAACTCTGAGTCACGAGCCTCTCTAACTGTTATGCTGTCGCTACTGGAAACTCCATCAGATCGTATCCATGTGCTGTTCATCCAAGCCTCCATGGCTGTTGACTTTTGACTCTTTGTTGTGTTAGCTGTGCAGCCAAAGAGTGTTTGCTGATTAGAAGCACTGACACCAAGACCTGAACCAGTCTGACCTGATGTGCACACTCTACAAACTAAGAGTTCACCGGGGATTCCTCTGAGATCCAGAGGGAGCCGATGAGCACCTTAGGGTCACTCACTTGAAAAACTAGTACTACTACTTCTTCAAGGAACCCCTAAAGAGCAAATCAGCACTAAATCACATAGGGCAGTAAATCAAAATCAAAGCAGGTATTTTGCCTTTGACAGCTTATGCAAAACACCAGCTGTGACATCACTGGTTCAGTGTGGCCAGAAGTGCAACATGCTTCACAGTTTCAACCCGTAGACAGCAGTGCAACAACGATTTTCTGCCCTGTGTGATTTAGTGTTGATTTGCTCTTTAGGGGTTCCTTGAAGACCTCCTATATGTTAGTGGTTCCTGGAAGTACCGCCAGGGTTTACAAGCCCTTTATGAAGGGGTTCCTCAGGGAACCTTCTGGGGATCCCTTATGTTTGCAATCTGAAGAACACCTAAAAGTTGCTTGAATCCTTTTCATTATTTAGAGTGTAAGAGTAAATTCTGGGGGTGTCGACATGTAACATCATCTGAACACTTTCCAGCTCTTGGTTTCAAAGAACTTAAATGCATGACGTACACAGCAACCGCACAGAATGAGAACAAACCCATCAGAGAGCGGCAGCAGCGCGGCGGAGCCTCGACAGGCGTCCTGTTTGAATAACAACACCCTGTTTGCCGCTCAGGAGCTCCCAGTTGCCTAGGAGATGCTGCAGACCATGACAGACAGGCAGTTAGATCTGATGCAGGCTGTGTGATGAAGGCTGTCGCAGCAGAGCCTATCTCCAGTCTGACCGAGGCATTCACCATCACAGTCACCTGACCCAGCCCAAAGTTTGGCTGTGAGATTCTCAGGCAAAACAAACACAGAAACATTGACAGATAGTGGTGTAGCATAACATGGTATAGTATAGTGTTGTATAGAATAGCACAGCATATTATAGTATAGTATGGTATAGTGTAGTATGTTATGGTATAGTATAGTATAGTATAGTATAGTATGTATAGTGTAATATAGAATAGTATAACATAGTATAGCATGGTATATTATAGTATAGTATAATATAGTATGGTATAGTATAGTATAGTATGTGGTGTAGTATAGTATAGTATGTGGTATAGTCTAGTATAGTATGTGGTATAGTATAGTATGTGGTGTAGTATAGTATAGTATGTGGTATAGTATAGTATGTGGTATAGTCTAGTATAGTATGTGGTATAGTATAGTATGTGGTATAGTCTAGTATAGTATGTGGTATAGTATAGTATGTGGTATAGTATAGTATGCGGTATAGTATAGTATGTGGTATAGTATGTGGTGTAGTATAGTATAGTATGTAGTATAGTCAAGTATAGTATGTGGTATAGTATAGTATGTGGTGTAGTATAGTATAGTATGTGGTATAGTCAAGTATAGTATGTGGTATAGTATAGTATGTGGTATAGTCTAGTATAGTATGTGGTATAGTATAGTATGTGGTGTAGTATAGTATAGTATGTGGTATAGTCTAGTATAGTATGTGGTATAGTATAGTATGTGGTGTAGTATAGTATAGTATGTGGTATAGTCTAGTATAGTATGTGGTATAGTATAGTATGTGGTGTAGTATAGTATAGTATGTGGTATAGTATAGTATGTGGTGTAGTATAGTATAGTATGTGGTATAGTCTAGTATAGTATGTGGTATAGTATAGTATGTGGTATACTCTAGTATAGTATGTGGTATAGTCTAGTATAGTATGTGGTATAGTATAGTATGTGGTGTAGTATAGTATGTGGTATAGTATAGTATAGTATGTGGTATAGTATAGTATGTGGTGTAGTATAGTATAGTATGTGGTATAGTATAGTATGTGGTGTAGTATAGTATAGTATGTGGTATAGTCTAGTATAGTATGTGGTATAGTATAGTATGTGGTGTAGTATAGTATAGTATGTGGTATAGTCGAGTATAGTATGTGGTATAGTATAGTATGTGGTGTAGTATAGTATAGTATGTGGTATAGTCTAGTATAGTATGTGGTATAGTATAGTATGTGGTATAGTAGTATAGTATAGTATGTGGTATAGTCTAGTATAGTATGTGGTATAGTCTAGTATAGTATGTGGTATAGTATAGTATGTGGTGTAGTATAGTATAGTATGTGGTATAGTCGAGTATAGTATGTGGTATAGTATAGTATGTGGTATAGTAGTATAGTATAGTATGTGGTATAGTCTAGTATAGTATGTGGTATAGTATAGTATGTGGTATAGTAGTATAGTATAGTATGTGGTATAGTCTAGTATAGTATGTGGTATAGTCTAGTATAGTATGTGGTATAGTATAGTATGTGGTATAGTAGTATAGTATAGTATGTGGTATAGTAGTATAGTATAGTATGTGGTATAGTATAGTATTGTATTGTATAGCAAGTATAGCCACAAGACTGCTGATCATTGCTGTGGAAGTCAAATTAAATGATGTGTAGTTTGATGCAGTTTTTCTTCCCAGATGAACATGATGTTACAGATCTGCTTCAGTTCAGCCTGCTGAACTCTGACTGTCAGGACAGACTCTGATAAACTCTCATTTGTTCCTGTTTCCATCTCTGAGATTCTCAGCAGCTTCACCAGGGAATAGGATTTGTTTACATCACTGCTGGACAGAGGCTAAACATCCAGTTTTGTGTTTTTTGTGTCTTTTGGTATCTTTAGCATCGTAATTAGCTGTCAGCACTAAATACCAACAGCAAAATATGACAAATGAGTCATTTTGGATATCTGGCAACCTTTAAGAAAGACTGGTAGTATTGCTCACCGTCCTAAATTTATGAATGACTAATCCTTTGTGTTTAAAATGTATTTTGCGTCATTTTTATGCCTGCCAAACATTACATGAATCCAAAAATAAGCAAAAGCAGTACTCAGATTCACTTAAGTGCACCAATTATCTAGAAATCTGCTTTTTTTCAGAGTGGGCAGGAATAAGGTGCAAGAGTTGACCATTTTTCCACATTTTCCCTGCCTGGAAAAGGTAAACAGTTTTGGAAATATCCTTGGAAATTAGTTCATAATCTCTGCCTGTCAAGTGTTTAACGTCAAGCTTGGCTGCTGGTAGTCACAAAGTCTATTTATCAGCGAGCCAAAACAAGACCCGGTACATTAAAATCAGCCATTAAACCAAAGGTGCAACATTTGAACGCAGACACTGAGGTATTAATGAGGGAATGTGAGCTGCAGTCATGAAACGTGACCAGCAGGAGCGTGTTGAAACCCCGCTGAGTCTCTGCGTGGCAGGACGTCGGATCTGATCCCAGCTCTTGGCCTTTTCCGGAGGAACGAGCGTCTCCGTGTTCCCGGCTCCTCTTCCCCCAGGAGTTGGCCGGGATTCGCCGGCTCCATCTGGACGAGCGTACCGCCGCTCAGCGCTTGTTTACATTCGCTGCGGTAATTCTGCTGGCAGGAGCTGTGCAGCGCTCCTCGCTAGAAAACCCTTATCTTATCTGCCTTTTCCCCTTTATCTTTTACATTTCACATTAGATTTTAGGCCTTTAATCATCAAATTAATCGGCACTCTTATCCACAGCGACTTACATGCTTAAATTCCTAGATCACCAACATTACAGGCAGCCAACTGTAAGGAATGCAACTATTCAAAGATCATGTGATAGATAAGTGCTTGTGAAAAAATAAGAGGCATGGAGAAATGTTCAGGAACAGGCTCCCTGATGAATATGTTCAGATGGACTCTATTCTTTTTAAATGTCAACAGCGGTGAAATTATCCCCTGGAGGCAACATTAATAGGTAATATTGTAGATCAATCTGCACAGTGAAAAGGCTGAATTTGACGTCTGGGGTGAATAATGACTTTTCTTTACTTTGTATAAGCAACTGTAGGACGCTGAACTCAGCTTGTTCTTCTGTTAAAGCTACAATCTGAAACTTTTCTCCCTGAGGAAGGAAGTGTATTGTTAGCCCCGCCCTCCTCCCCCTCAGTTGGTCAATCTGTCAGTCATCTTGATGATGTCATCTCTCCTGAGGCTGAGGTCACCGGCAGCGTAAAGCCTCCGCAGCCGATCTGACGCCGATGTTCACCGTGTTTTTCTGAACGTTTAGCTTCGCTCTTCTTTCTTTTCTTCCTGCTTTCCTCCATTGTTGTTGCTGCTGGTTGTGACCTTGATAGACACCGCTGGCCCCGCCCACAAGACACGCCCACAGGAAATGGTTTACGCCCCAAAATGCCCCCCCCCCCCAACATCACCGAAAAGCCAATTTCAAAGGCGGGATTTAGATATGAACACAGACTGATAACGTAGAATAGATGATTTTATGTATTGCTAATGTTGAAAAAGTTGTAACATAAATCTAGTTTTAACATAAATCAAGGAGTTTCCACAGCATCATCTGGTAATTGACATCATCTGGTAATTCTCTTAGTGCAGACTGGTGGATTTATTTCAAGGCAGAGGCAGCAGTGCATCTTGACATGAATACAAATCGACTGACATCCTCCAATGAATTCCACAAAAACTCAACTGACCATTTTAGAATTTTATCGTGAAGTGAATTATATATTGAAGAAGAACGCAGAACTGTAAATGCTGGAGAAACCTACGGCGGTGCAACGGTGACACTTTGACACCGAACTATAAATCAGCCTTTAGGCATGAACACAGACTGATAATGTCAACATATCCCTTTACTTTTGTGAAGAAAGTTTGCAGCGTTCCAGTCTGATTAAGTCTGGTCCTTGGCGGTACTTTTTGGGTGTCGTTGGCTTGACGCTGAACTATTGCCTGCCTCTAGATCCATTTACATCCAGACAAACAACAACCCCCCCTTCCTTTTAAAGCATGGGTCTCCGTCACCGCCTCCACCACACACCACCTGAAGGGTCATTCATTATGGAAGCCCGACTGCTGAAAATACACACACACACACTTCGGAGGAAAGTCTCCTTTCAATGAAAACGGCCTTGAGAGGGGAGCTTTCAATAGGAGCCGCTGCTGGCTTAGGAAGAGCGAAGAGTGTTAATTAAAAGAAATTGTATTTATGTTGTTATGTTGTTTCCATTCCTTTTCATCAAGAGTCCTTGGCTGAGTATGTGAGAGGCAGAGCGGTGCCGCTACACCTCCAGATACTGGGGCTTAATGGATAAAGCGGTGCGCGTCCTGCCGACTCCAAAGGCTGACGCAAGTGTGTCGGTGTGTTTGAAAACGAACGTGTCTCAAGTCATAACTGGCTGTGTGTGTGTGTGTGTGTGTGTGTGTGTGTCTGATCCAGCGTTGGAGGTGGGGGAAGGACGGGTATGTGACTCAGTTGAATAAATAGTTCCACATATCCTGGCATTAGTCATCTTGAAAAGACACAGGGTTCGGCGCCGCGGCGTTCCTCCCCATTGACTCATAACGCCAACAGTTTGATTGACCGGGCCCACGCGCTTGACAGCTTTTTGTAATTTGAATCGAATTCTCCCACTCAAGCTCGTTCAGTCGAGCTTGAGTGACTTGCACTGTTGACAGGGTTCAGGGTTCAAATCCCACCGGGGCAACCCATGCTAAATCTGGATACAGTTGTGGTGCTTTTAGGTGCTTTGGATAAAACTGTCCACCAAATAAAAATCATGTCCTAAAGTTGAATTTCCCAAAGTGTATGTCTGCAAATCCCTCGGCATGATTTGACATTTTGGGATCCTGAGTTTATACTGTGCGTGTGTGTGTGTGTTTTCACGTGTGTGTATTTGTTTGTCTGCTTCGACGTGTGTGGGCGTGTGTGTGTGTGTGTGTGTGTGTGTGTGTGTGCGGGCACGTTCACATGCAGGGCTGGGAAAGCTGTGACAGCACCATCTGCTGGTTAGATTTGGCAGCACTTCACACAGCAGCTGTGTTTTGGTTAGTGAGCTCATGCGGTGACCCTCCTGACCCCTCCTGGGTTAAATCAGCACTCTGGCAGTCGGCTCCTCAGGCTGGAGAGCCTCATCCATCTCGCCACTTTTATGCTTCATTAAAATTGATACACAGAGACAAAGAGCCATTATGACACATTGTATAATAACTGCGGGACTCATATTGTGCTTTGCAACACAGACCATTGAGACATGATTGCTCTTTTATATACAGATACATTGCAAAGATAGCATAAAAGGAGTAAATTAACAATCTCTATCACTGATTAATATAAGACAATAGTGATCTAACCTATATCCATTTCATAAAGCTGGTCTAAACAGCCGGTGTCTGGTAGCTCTTTCCTGGGGAAAATCCTCTGCCGCACAGGAAGTGATGTGTTTTGCATGTCTGGTTTGTTTGTAATAAACAGAAGAAGAAGAACTAGGTAGTTAGCATGAGCAGTGATAGCCACCATGGCTGAACAGACAAAGTAAAGAGAAACTCAAACTGCATCAACAGAAAATCCAAGCTCCGCCCACACTGTTTGATTGACAGGTGATCTGTGGGAAGAGCAGTGCAGAAACACCACAGTGAGGCTGAGTAAGATGGAGACTAAATAAAATACAATTTAAAAGAACAAGATGAAACAGTTAAAATGTGTGAGATTAGCAATACCTTTCTCAGTTCTAGTGAACTGTTTTCAGTTATGAGATTGTAAAATTGAGACAGAAATGGATTGTACCAGTCCATACGGAAGCATGTGTTCTCAAAACAAGATAGTCAAGATATTCCACTCTAAGGGTCATATTTGGTTATGTCTGCTGCCAGCTTAAGACTCAGTGATAAGCATCGGGACAAACTCTCCTCTCAGCCATATGCGGTCCACTCATCCACTTTTATGGTATTCTGTTTGGAAAGAAAAATCGATCAGAACCTCAAGCTATCCATAAAATTTTGACAGGAATAGACTTTGCATGCAAGTTATATGCAAGGTGAGTCGATTGACCTTATGTTAGATGGGGGGATACTCATCAGGGGAAAGTTTAAGCACAAGCAGATTTAAGACTTCTGTCTGTGTATTTTGGCTCAATTCAGGAGGTCTTGTTTTGGGTAGAGGAGGTTAGGGTCAGTGGCCGTCTGTAGGTCAAAGATGAAACTCTTGTTGGTCTCTTTTTCCGTCACCCCTCGGCCCCACAGGGAAAGGACTATTCACTTGAGATACCAGTGAAGGTCTCAGTGACGTTTCCCGAGCTCCTCTTGTCTTTTATCTCGAGCTGGCTCTCGTTTCAGAGAGTGGGAGTGGGGCCCCGCTGCCTCGCCTGATGAAGATCCATCAGGCTGCAGCCTCGCAGCACAGCGGCTCTGGCATGCGTCTACACGGGCAGAGCTGTAATCACTGGTTAATGTTTATGCACTGATGGACTGAGGAAGGAAACAGATGTAAAGTAAACTGGTGCGGTCCGCTCCTGCACGAAGGGATAGCTGGAGGCGGCTAGCTCACCCGAGGCACGAGCTCACCCCGGTGTAATTCAGGCCCGGCCATATTTAGGCAGGAGGGGGGGGAGGGGGGCAGGGCTCAGCGCTGTGTAAACAGAGCTTACCGCCGAGGGGAGGGCTCGCAATCCCTGCACTTTTGTCCGTGTCCATCAACAGCACTTCAGACAAGTCTGTTGAGCAAGGTGAGGAAGATTCTCAAGCTGTAAGGGAAAGCGGACTTGTAGAATTCATACACTCCCACAAGAATCTCTCTGAAAATGACGGTACCAAACAGACTTTAGAGTTATTTTATGAATCCTCTTGAGGGTTTTTACTCCACTTCTTTGATCTGGACCACCTGGGCTACCTGTCGGACTGCGAGAGCTGCACAGGAGTTCGGCGCAACCCGGCAGCGGTTGAAGGTCTTGGGGTACCCGTCCACGGCAGCATGAGCGAGGCCGTCTGCGATAGCTCCGGGGACACGGGTTCCTCCCCGTACGCCGGGACCCAGCCTATCAAGCTGAAGCCGCGGTCCACCGGGGGCTCGCCCTGCGGGTCCCCCAGGATGTCGCCTCGTGACTCGCCCCGAAACTCCCCCCGCCACTCTCCTCTGCTGTTCCGCAAGCTCCTGATGAACCGCAGCATCACCCTGCAGAGGCGCTTCACCTTGGCGCACACTCCCAGGTACTGTGAACTCTTGACGGCCTAAGAGTTTACCCGCTCTAGCTTTTGGGTTATTTTTTCTTTATATGAGGGTTTACTGAATTTTGTCTGGAAAAGTTTTTCTTGTACGTAGATCACAAGATCATTCGGAAAGTTTAGATTCAAAGGGCAACTTCTTCAAAGGCTTTTTGACACTCCAGCGAGCAGACAAAGTTCTTCTCTGTTCACATCGCGACTCCACTGAACTTGTTTTAACTCCAAGTAGTCAGGGGCTGATAGGTAACGCAGCAGGTCTCTGTCTTTGCTCAATTTCAGTGTCACAGAAGCTGCTTTTTCACGTCATGAAATTGTGTGTCATGAGTTTGGTCAGGCAAAAAAACAGCCCCCTGGTCTGATGAGAAGGTAAATGTAGGAAATCATGGGGTTAATGACTCTGTTGACGTCTGGGCCAGCGCCGTCTCAATGGGCCCCTTTGTTCCCGCGATGAAAGAGCGGCTCTTGTCTTGTGCCTAAGGTGTTCGACGCTGTTTTCAGCAGGCCGGCCATAGGTCAGACCTGCGCAGGGTGTGGAGAAAGGATCTTGGCGGCAGATGGACGGCATGTTTCTGGCCAGAGGGCGCGGCACAGCAGAGGCAATGCCAGGGTCTTGAGAAGGATTAGGGACACCTCTCAGCAGTAAACACAAGGTTGACATTTTCTGTTTTATACTGTTATTTATTCACTTATTCCTCATGACTGCAAGTAGGCAGCACGTGTCCCTTTTACGTCAGAACAGATGGAGCTGATTAAATCAGTTCAAGTTGCGAGGCCCACATTTGAATTTAAATATACATGGGCAAAACAAACGTCTGTAAAACCACAAGATGCAGTGAGATGTGTGGAGATAATTTCAGAGCTGCATGATAACTGTAGATATCAGAGTGACTTACTGGAGCCATTTGCTGATTTTCTAAACGTAAACGTTCGAAAATAACCACACCGCTGAAAGAAAAAGCTGTGCTGGTGGGGTAGTGACGTAAGAGAGAGATTTTCCATGTACACAGCCATGACCTGTAGGTCAGCTGAGGAAACTAGGAGAAAGCTACATGGAAAGAAAACCTTTCCTGCAGCCCAAAGCCATCGTTTGTCATTCTGGTCTGTAAGAATACAGTAAAAGCCTGTTTATTTTGGTTTGTGAAGTTGAATCAATTATAGAAAATTCTTTTCAGACAATGAGCTGTAAGCACTGTGTTTTGTCCTGCTGGGTATTTTTCTTAGAAATGGTCAAAATGTTCCATCATTATTTGTGTAATTGAAGTTCGAGTTCAAGTTCAAGTTCGTTTATTTATATAGCCCTTTATCACAAGCATGTCTCATAGGACTTTACAGAGAATGTGTCTAGCTAGATCTAACTAAACACAATCAATGTTGAACAAAATTATATAGGACAGGCATAGCGAAAAACACAGGGTAGGCAAGAGCAGATTTTAGCAAGACAAACAATCTACCTATTCTACAGCCTAACCTACCCGGCACCCCCAGCCTTAGACCCTAATGCACACAAGGAAAAACTCCCAAAAGAAACCTTAGTAGGAAAACTTGGAAGAAACCTCAGGTGGGCTGAGGCAAATAGGGATTCAGTGTCCAGGTGGGAACAGCGGCTGCTGCTCTTAAAGGCAGTACAAGGCCCAGTTTCTCCTTAAGAGGATATTAATACTGGAAAATAAGTGTTTCCCAGAACTATCTAGCAAACAGTGGCCTTAGATTGTCTTCAGTCATTCTGTATGATTACCTTGCTGTCTTCATAAACATGGAGGGGTCCCAGCAGTGATGTAGCCCCCGAACTACAGATCTCAGACCAGCCTTTTGCTTGATCATCTCACAACTGCGATTAAGATTAGAGAATGCTCTGCTGTCCCGTGTCTCTCTGTTGCCCTGTGTTACCTTGCTGTCGGCTGTGGAGAAAAAGGCTCCATAGTGCTGCAGGAGCTACAAGTCAAATAGTATCTGAAGAGTTCATTTCTAAAAGTCTGTATATCCATTTTGGGAAAAAACATATTTACCTGTAGTTCAGTGTTCAGTAAAATATAGAGAGAATTCAGTCTGTAGAAGTGCATTCATCATTTTTGTCAGTTAAGAACTTAAGTTGCCTACTATCCTTTAAAAAGTGCCATCATTTGCTTTCATTTTGTGCTTTCAACTATTTTGTTTGCGTAGGAGTCAGTTTTTTCACTTCATTTGCAAATGATTTGTGGTTTGTTTTAGCCTCCTCAAAGCCAGATGGTGGCGGGGCGGGGGGGGCTGCACGTAGGATAATACAATGAGTAACAGAAAGTTTAGACAATCACAGGACAATATTAAAGTCAATGTAGTCCACTTTTCTGTGGTTGATAATTTAGCTGAAGTGACCTGAATTGTCCTGAAGTGGTAAACCCCACCCATTCGCTACTCCACGTGGGTTAAAACAAACGCTCATAATTATTATACAACGGATAGGTTCAGCCAACCAATCTGATTGGTTAAAGATTTGTTCGTTCCGTGCTGATAATTCTCATAAATAACAGCTGGCCATGCGTTACTGGTTGCTATGCCAACTCTTGTGGATCAGGGAGTTTTTTATTCTTATATTACTTTGAAAAAAACCTGTTAGTCAGTACACATGCATAGGTAACCGTTGTATAAAAGCCATAATACTCTTGAGGATGGTCTTTACTGGGATTATAAAGACTTTGGTGCTGCTGACAGTAAAGAACGCCCTCTCGGGTATTAATGCTATATTTCCAAATACTATCTGACCCAGGTCTACCGCATTAGCAACAGGATTAGTTTGGTTACATGCATGGCGCCCACCGCAAACCACACGCCGCTTTGTTTCTTCCCATTTCTCTTCATTAATCCAGTTAATGCTCCAGCCTGTTCAACCAACACATCCTTATTAAACACTCTGATGAGAAAAGCTTCCTTTCCAATCTAACTCTCAGACAGTTTTTTGAACAAAAGTAATTAAACTTAACCAAATTCCACTAAGCGTGTCAGAGGGCAAAATGAAGCAATTATTATTATCTCTGGAAACTTCCCTGGAGAGTTCGGAGAGCGATAAGAAGTTCTGATCACTGAAGCGAGGTATGCATTGGTCCCCGTGTGGCTCAATGGGTAGAGCAAGGCACTAACACTGCCGGGGTTAGGGGTTCAAATCCCACTGGGGCCACCTATACTAAATTAAATTGTGCACTCATGGTACTGCAAGGTGCTTTTAAAAAAGTTAAAGTTTATTTCTACAGCTCTTAATCCCAGCATGGCTCAAAGGACTGTACAGAGAATGAGCCTAACTAGATCTAAGGTCGTTTTCACATTAGGTACGATTGCTTCGTACCGTGCCTGAGTACGATTGCCCCCCCCCCCCTCTCCACTCCCCCACCGCTCAGCTTTCACATTAGTAATGTTGTCCCGTGCCCGAGTACACTTACGTATCTACACACTCCGATACAGTAGGTGGCGGTATGCACCTAGTTGGTTTGCGATCCGCCAATAAACACAAAGAAGAAGAAGAAGAGTACACTTGCATCATCAACTACGTGACATTTGTTTATGTTGTCTCTCCACTGTAGAAAAGCGCGCCAATCGCAAGATCCCAAGCCCATACAATGGAGTCGACCTTCGCACTATGCCTGCTATTATTGATATTTTGGAGACAACGTCAAGAACGACCCTCTCGCCTGCCTTCCTGCTTTATCAGCTATGGCCGTGCAGATCAGAGGATGAGATCGGCGCGTGCTGTTGCGTTATGTTTTCGTCTGCCCAAGTTTCAAGTAAGCATTTTATTTCTTCAGTAGACCAGAGAGATCCTTTTCGCGGTCATTTTCGCGGTCATGTTTTGAACGGGACAGTCGAATAGTTATGACGTCACATTGTAAATAGCAGTCCACTTCCGTGTTTTGGTGCAGTAGTTTTCACACCTGATGCGAACCGCACCCGAGTACACATGAACCATACTCGAGACCACCTTTTCAAGTGGACCCAGTACCCAGTGTTCACACTAATCAAACGAACTGGACTTTGGGGTCAAGTGTACTCGGATCCGGGCCCGGGTCCCTGATGTGAAAGCGCCCTAACTGATCAACAATCGACCATAGAGCAGAATGATATAGGGCAAACATAAGGAAAAGCACAAGACACACAGAAGCAGATTTTATCAAGACATAACAGCCTAACTATTCTAACCTACCGGCTCCACCAGCCTGAGACCCTCAATGCACACAAGGAAAAACTCCCAAGAAAACAAAAAAGTGTCAAATAGTGTTGGGAGATTGTGTACTTTCCAATCATTAGGGTCATTTTTACATTTAAATTGTTAAAGTTAATTAAAAGTGTAAGTCCTCACAGTCAAGAAAATAAACTGCTGAACCTAGACCAGCCCCCCCCTGAAGAACGCTCTGGCCCTAAATCATTTTAAATCATTTTTCTCCCTGCATGTGTTTCCCTGAATGTCTCGCACCAGTCTACATTTTTAATCACTAAAGATCAAGGTTGTTTCAATCGTCACGAAACAAAAGATCAGCAAGGGAATTTCCACCGGCCGTGGATTCAGTTCAGGGAAATGTCATTATTTTCCACTAGTAATATCCTGTGTTCGTCCAATCGCCCAAACCTTAGTGTGGACCAAGCTGCACGTGCTTTGATCCCCAAAAAAAAGAAAAAGTCCAGGTTCAGACGCCGGGACGTCATCAGCAGGGGCTTATGGGTAGAGCGAGGCGTGGAAGAGCGAGTGTTTGTCAGCAGGAAGCGAAGCATTAAGCAGACGTACACAAAAGCCCACTCCGCTATCACTGGCTCCACTTTTAACGTCACGGGTGATAAATCGAGCGCCTCTCCCTGCCGGGGGGTTTGTGTACTGATAGGCTTTGCAGTGGATAAACAGAGACGCGTCAGAGAAGCATGTGAAGACTTCCATTGCAAAACACTGTCTGTTTGGTAATGTAATCATTACCTGAAGGCCACCATCCAATGTCTTTAAAACACAGAGGATCTAGTATGCAAAAGAGTTATCGATGAACAAACCAGGGGCTTAAGTTTCACAAAATCCTTTAAAAAGTAGCAGAATTACTGTGAATCATTTTGTCAGTTTATCTATTTTCATATGGTGGATATCTCATTTTTTAGAGAAGCTCTTGATGTGTTGTTGCTGGGTAGAATTCAACCGATGCAGGTTTTTGAAGGCTGATATTGATATTTTTGTTTTTTAAACTTGCTGATTTGCATGCCCAAAACATTACAAGTATTCAGCGTTTCTCCCAGAGTTTTCTTCTTGTCGGGATCGAAAAGCCTCAGAAGCAGCATTGAAAGCATCCTGGGAAAACTAAAACTCCTTTCTTTTGGGGTTAACTTCACACATAACGTGGTAGTGAGTGTACAGGAGCTGTGAAATTTATCTTCACACTCCTCGCCTGCTACTACATGTTTCCCTCTGGCAGACTTTCTTACATTTTGTGTTTACTAGTTTGCTTTTCTGTTGTATCAACTACGGTTTGACGGATACCAATATTTTGTACTGAAGCTGCTGATTTTTTTGTGCCAACATTCAATATCTTCAAATTTGACCATCTTCATGCTAAAAAAAAAAAAAAAACCGGACTGATGAAATCCTTTTAGTGTCAGCAGCTCTTTAAGGCAGAGTGACACCACACCTATTCAATGGTAGAGAAACTCTGGGAGACATTACTGCCTGTAGATGAAGAATCAATTTAGAAAAACATTATTGAACAATTAAATGAATGAATAAAATGTTCTGCGTCTGTTTCTCTGTATCTGTGGTCAGGAGGAACCTCCATCATATCAGAGGTGGACGATACTGACTGGCCAGTATCTGATATTTAATAAAAGTCCAGTATCACCTGGGATATCGGTCTAACCGTAGTGCAGCTCTGGTAAGGAGAGTTTGGCTGTTGAGTTTCCCCCAGGCTTCCTAAATACAGGCCAACTGCTGCGTCCTTGAACTTCTCATCCACAGACAATAACATTTATTGTCCTGAGGAGAATTCACTTCGCATGGCCGGCACAGAAACCAGCGTGTAAAACCGTGCAGTGTTGCACACAGCAGTTGATAACAGCCAGCAGTTTCACTCCTGCCGTTGACCATTCACAGATACATCATCGGTCCGGTCTCAGGAGATCAACTTTAACCTTTCACGAGTTCAGCGTAACGAATCATCTATTGATTAATCATTGAAGAGCTTTATGTATTTCAAGTTTATCAGCTGATGTCTCTTTTTCAGAATGTCTCTTCACTGAATTTTGGCGTTTAATGTTAATAAACGAATGGATTTAATTATATTTTGGATGTTTAATCTAAATCTATCTATCTATCTATTTATCTATCTATCTATCGTCTGTGATGTAGTGGTAAATACAATAAAAAAAATTATAAATTATGATCTGCAGTCGTCAATCATCATAAGGCAAATAACCACGAACATAAAGAGAAATTAATGATACTATCAAAAACATGCTAATTATGCCTTTTTTCCCCTTAAAAGACCCTATCTTCATATAAATTCCTATGATATAAACTGTGAATCTACGGTGGATAAACTATATTCTGCAAATTGAAAAAAGTGGGTAAACCTCCCTGTCTGTCTGTCTGTCTGTCTGTGTGTGTGTGTGTGTGTGCGTGTGTGTGTGCGTGTGTGTGTGTGTGTGTGTGTGTAGAGGAAGCTGGTTGTACAGTATCATGCTCATGTGTTTATGCCTGTCGAGTGCGTTTCAGCGGTGTCATCTTCCACCGCGGGCCGTCAGCCAGTTTAATGTTTAAACTTCCCCATGCTCTCATTGACAGCAGCTCTGGCCTCAGGCAGCACACACACACACACACACACGCACACACACACACACCATTACCCAGTCCAGACCACAGCACAGATCGAAGGCCGCATGCTCAGTTTCACTTCACGCCCCGATGAGCTGTCCGATCAGACTCCAGTCTCCCGTCCCGTCGTCTGGCTCTGCCGTTTCATTACACATCGGCTTCTAATTCATTCCGCAGACGGAGCTGTGATACCCACACTGACTTTAGTACTTTGTGTGGTTTGAACTGAAGTTGATGCACTTGTCAAGTCAAGTTTAATCCTACAACCCTTCATCACAAAGCCCGTCTCAAAGGACTTTACAGAGAGCGAGCCTGCCTAGATCCAACCGATCAACAATCAATCACAAAACAAAAAGATACGGGAACACAAGGGAACAAAACAAAGCACAGGACAGGAAACAGCAGGACAGGAAACAGCCGACCTAACCGACCAATCACCAACCTTATAGAGTTTATACTCTGCTCTTCCTAAATGCTCCTGTGTAGTGTAAAGGGTAGAGCAAGGCACTATGCTGCCAGGGTTAGGGGTTCAATTCCATGTGAAGCTCTGGGTAGAGCAAGGCATTACCACTGTGAGGGGTATAGGACTCCTTAGGTGAGGGGTTCAATTCCCTGCATTGCCGAATGTCTAGAGCAAGGCACTACAGTAACAGTGCCAGGATTAGGGGTTCAATTACCTATGTGGCTCCATAGCTAGAGCAAAACACTAACACTACCAGGGTTAGGGGTTCAATTCCCTTCATTGCTCGATGTGTAGTGGAAGGCACTACAGTAACACTGCCAGGTTTAGGGGTTCAACTCCCTGCAGTGCTCATTGGGTAGAGCAAGGGTTAGGGGTTCAATTCCCTGTGAAGCTCTGAGTAAAGCAAGGCATTAATACTGTAAAGGCTAGGGGTTCAAATCCCTTTATTGCTCAATGTCTAGAGGAAGGCACTATATTAACACTGTCAGGCTTTGGGGGTTCAATTCCCTGTGGTGCTAATTGGGCAGAGCAAGGCACTAACACTGCCAAGGTTAGGGGTTCAATTCCGTGTGTGGTTCAATGGGCAGAGCAAAGCACCAATTCTGCCAAGGTCATAGGACCCTTATGGTTAGGGGTTCAATTCCCTGTGAAACTCTGAGTAGAGCAAGGTACTAGCACTGTAAGGGTTAGGGGTTCAATTCCCTTCTTTGTTCAATGTCTAGAGGAAGGCACTATATTAACACTGCCAGGTTTAGGGGTTCAATTCCCTGTGGTGCTAATTGGGTAGAGCAAGGCACTAACACTGCCAAGGTTAGGGGTTCAATTCCTACTGGGGCCTCCCTTAACCAGAAATGTATGTTCTTATGGTATTTTAGGCACTTTTGATAAAAGATCCTAAAAAATGACAAATATTTCATACCACATTAAGAAGATAGTTTGTTTGTGTCTATAAAATCTCCTTTTATTTCGACTGCAGCGTTCACAAAACGCTCAGGGAAATGTCTGTGGTGTCTGTCACTGTTGCCATGCGACTCGTGTCCCTTTTTCTACAGCTGAAATGTTTTTAACTTGAAGTACGGGCAGCTAGAGACGAGCCCGGGCCTCGCTGCTGTCAGCGGCGCCCCCCCCCCCCCCTCCTCCCCCCCCCCCCCCTCCTCCCCGCTGTAAACAACGGAGAAAAAAAAGGATGACAGCTCTCAGGAAGAAGTCCTTGGTGGATAGCAGTCTAGGCTTTGTAGCTTTCCCAATGCCACAGCAACAAAACGCCTGATGCGCCTGGACTATTCTGATGAGTCACTTACAAGCTGAAATTAATGAAATCTGAAAAGATGGTGTAAGATTTTGTTGTTTTTTTTGTTTAATAATAATAATAATAATAATAATAATAATAATAACTTAGATTTATATAGCGCCTTTCAAGAGACCCAAGGACGCTTTACAGAGTGAGGCAGACAAAACAAATAAAACAATAACAGAAAATAATAATAGCAATAATTGCCGGGGATGAGAGAGTTAACTACGAGAGTTTACTTGGGAAAACAGTAAAAATACCCAGAATATAAACATGAATATTCAGCCCCAGAGGATGGCATAAGAAGGTATTAAATAATTTACAGCCATGTTTCCGTTGCAGTCTATTATTACATAAGACAGAGAGTTTGCAATTTTTGTTTCGAGCGCACAGTTTTAACAGCTCTGTAGGCGAGATCTCACTCCCCCACACCCTTTGGGCGGAGTGTCTGCCGGGCGAGACGGCCTGCAGCTCCTGGGGCGTTTTAGCTTCCGACTTAAGTGCTAACTTGTCACCCGGAACATGATAATGAGTGCACATGAACTGTGAAATTTATCTTCACACTCCTCTCCTACTACTTCTTTTCTCCCTCTGGCAGACTTTCTTACTTTCAGTTCTTGCTTTTTTGTTTTTGTATTAAGTACGGTATTATATTTTTAGACTGAAGTTGCCGACAGCTGGTGCTTTGTGGCAATATTCGATGTCTTTAAATTTGACAATTTCCATGCCAAGAAATTGCAAGTATTCAGTGTTTCCGCCAGAAGTCTTATTCTTGTCAGGGTGGAAAAGCCTCTGAAACAGCATTTAGACCAGCATGGGAAAAACCCAGACTAATGAAGGGTTAGCAGCTCTTTAATTTACAAAATGATTATTGAACAATTAAATGAATGCATAAAATGTGCAAATAAAGTGAGATTTTGCAGATTTTCCAGACTATTTTTCTGTATCTGTGGTCAGGGAGGAACCTCTATCATATCAGAAGTGGACGATATCTGATATTTATTAAAAAGGCCAAAATCGGCCCAGTACAATTGCCTAAACTTAGTATCAACTATGGCTATTTGGGAAGTCAACCACCCACCCTTCATGGCATACAATACATGCTGTGTTTATACGTGTGTGTGGTACATTTGTGTAGTTCCCTCTATCCCCATCCAAACACCCACCCACCCCCGCCCCCCCCCTTGCCACCCCCCCACCCCTCACCCCTCTTGCCACCCGGCCCGGCACCCGGGCTAACAATACCTCCCTGTAATTATTCAGCCGCAGGGCAGCAGGAGGGTGTCAGGTCAGGAGGCCCGTTGATCTCACATGTCAACGAGGGCTGAGCCAAGCTAGCGCAGGCACACACAAAAACACCCGCCAGCCAGCCAGGGAAGTCAGATTTCCCTTTGACAAGTCGGGACACACCACAAGACACGCCGTAACTGTATAAATGTAGGGAGTATTTTCTCTGCCAGGCAGAAAAGCGGGCTGTTCGCGGAGGTTCAGAGGCGGCTGTCGCTGCTTTGGAAGTCTGAAAGTGTGGCTTTTAGAGGAAGCATCTGCCTGTACCCTGAAGCCAGCTTTTCGAGTCGAGCTTTTGCGAGTTATTTTCGTCCCAGCGTTGGATATCCTGGAACAAAAAAAAAAGCCTCTCCAGGACAGCTCTTTAGGACTGGACGGGTCCTTCTCAGCTCCCACAGCCACCTCTGGGGACTCCTCAAGCTCCCACACTGCTGGAGGAAGAGGTCAACGCTCGCTGACGCTGCCCTCGACAATAACTCAACCCTCTGAAGTTCCCCTTTCCTGCAGACTGACAGAGGAGACGGCTCACAGCGACAAAGCTGCCTCTACAGACTCTTGCAGAGGAGTTTTTCAGACTTGTCTCCTTATCTGCTGCTATCGCCCGGACGGTTTGGAGCTGCTCCGCTGAAGACCGATCCAGGAATGCAGGCGAGGTCACGTCTGGGAATACTTTGGGTATTTAAAACGACAACAAACCGGTGAGAGAGTGGAGATAAGTGTGGAGAATCCTCCGATAAAGCCGGGGTTTCATTTACAACGGCTTTCTTTCTGCTCCTCCCTGCCGCAGAGACTAATTGAGTATCACACTCCGGTCCGTCCTGTCGAGGCTTGTCCGGGGCTTCTGAGGAAAAACATTCCTCCGGTTTCTCCTGCATCCTCGGGCATTAAGGATTCATCAGACCGGGCGTCCATCCATCTGCGTCAGTTTCGGTTTTGCCTCTTACCTGGACCGTCCTGTATCCTGGTACAAAAACCTCATGGAGTCGATCCAGACCCACCTGGCAGCCCGTAGGGGGGAAATAATTAGCTGAGTTGCAAAGCGAAGCCTGTTATGGATGTTTAGGAAGTTTTCTTTACAGTCCAGAGAGTCTCGTATGAGTTTGGAGCTCAAGGGACGATGAACAAAGAGTCCCGACTGGTGAGGAAAGGGGCGCCGTCTGGGTTCGGACACGGCCGGAGACACTCGTGTTTGGGGTACGTTCAACACCTGAACCATGTGTTGGGTTTTGCATTTGCTGCAGATTATTGTTGTTCATACATATAATAACTCTCTAAGTCAGTGAATGAGTGAATGAATGAATGAATCTCCGTGTCATGCCACATAACCAATCCCAGGTGAGATTGCAAGACACATTATATTCCAATTATAAAAGTGAGCATTGGGCAAACAGTTCAACAGAAAATTCTACCCTAAAATACTTAAATACAAAAAACAGCTATTGGTGATTTACTTTTCATCTCTGGCTCCATTCAGTAGTTTGTTGTATTTTTCTTCTTGGTGGATAACCGGCCAATCGTAGACGAGGTGACGTCACCTCCAGATGTTTCCAGCAGCTACAGTGGAGTTTGATATGAGAAAATGTTTCAGGATGTAAAACATCAGTGGTAAACGTCAGGTTTTGGTGTCAGTCCCTCAGAATCAAAGAGCGAGGGCTTCTTTCTAGAGCCGCCATTTTGCACCGAGAGACGTTCAACAATCATACAGGGAGAAATCCATCGTAGAAGAGGAGAGAGACCAGTTTCTCCACCACAGGAGCAGGAGAGAGACCAGAATGCATTGCAGCAGAGAGACAGGTTGAGGGTTGAGTAAGAGGGGCGCGACTGTCACATTTTCTTGACTGGAAACTCTTGCTCTTACTGTCGCTCTCGTTATCTCTCTCTCCACCTGCATGTAAAACCCACAGCTGGATGCACCAAGTCCAGGTGCTCTCTGAGGGTTCTCAAAGGGCATTCTGGGAAATGTAGGAAATCAGTAACTGCAGTAGAAGTAGACGAGGCAGGTTGAGGGAAAGTGGGTTCACCAAAAAAGTAAATTACAACACTTCATCACTAAATAACTCCTGGAATGTATTGAACGTCACAGACTGATATTTAACATTTTCCTTTCCTCCACTCCAAACTTTCTTCACTTACACACACAAATAATAATGATTACACAAAGAAAAAGAAGCAGAAACAGCAGGTTTGTGTAGGAAAGGTTGCATGGGTTCATGTTGTGAGACGTTTTGTGCTGTTCAGTTCCCTGAGGCCGGTGTGTGTGTGTGTGTGTGTGTGTGTGTGTGTGACTAAACATTGTTTGAGCTGCAGTGTTGCTCTGCTGGTTTTTTACCCAACAGCCTGTGAGAGGAAGCAAGTTGTGTTTGTGGCAAATTTCATCCAACGGACTTCCTGTTTTTGCTGAAAGTCTCCCAAAAGCATTGTTTTTTTTTAAAGGCGAAACACAGTGAGTCTGAGAGAAACACTAGCTGAGTGGAAAGAGAGAGTTGACGTGTGTGTGTGTGTGTGTGTGTGTGTGTGTGAGAGAGAGAGAGAGAGAGAGAGAGAGAGTTCAGTGTGTGTTTGAAGCAGTGGAA
The DNA here is from genome assembly GCF_048128805.1 of Centroberyx gerrardi. Taxonomy (NCBI): domain Eukaryota; kingdom Metazoa; phylum Chordata; class Actinopteri; order Beryciformes; family Berycidae; genus Centroberyx; species Centroberyx gerrardi. The sequence continues at coordinate 2,640,368 of NC_136005.1, forward strand.
AAACACACATACATCTTACAAATTTACTGTGTGTGTGCCTGAGTTTGTGAATAGTACATTTTTCTCTGAGACTGTGCGTGTGTGTGTGTGTGTGTGTGTGTGTGTGTGTGTGTGTGTGTGTGTGTGTGTGTGTGTGTCTAGTCAGTCGGCCTGCCCCATGCATTGATGTCAAGCCCTGGGGGGGGGGGGGGGGGGGGGGGGGGGGTGGATTGATAGCCCCGCCTAATTCTGCTGACGTCACACTGACAGAGGGAGTCACGCTGCGCTGGTGACACACACTCTGCCTTCTGGGTGTGTGTGTGTGTGTGTGTGTGTGTGTGTGTGTGTGCTGAACTATGCCTGTGCCTGTGTGTTCATGTATTCTTCACTATGCATGTGTGTGTGTGTGTGTGTGTGTCAGGGTGTAAACACATGTTGAATTTTCCTGTGTGTATGCTCATGTGCTTTCCTCTGTGTGTGTGTTTGTGTTTGTGTGTGTGTGTGCTAGTATGCTTGCAGGCGTATGTGTGTGTGTATTTGGGTGTGTGTGTGTGTGTGTGTGTGTGTGTGCTTGGCTGTGTGTCAGTACGCCGGGCCGGGCCGGGGGTCGGGTCAGGCCGGGCCGTGGCTCCGCCCCTCGCTCGGCGGTGACTCAGCCTCCGTTCCAGAGTCCGGCTCAAGCTGCCGGTTCTCCTCCAGGCGGAGAGTCGGCTGCAGAGCAGAGCTGCACCACTTCCAACCAGGAGCATCATGATTTGTTTGATAAATATTGCGTTTGCAAGTTTTAAAGTTCTGTTGAACTCTGGTAGTATCTTGGGTTGTGTCTCTTTCTCTATGATAAAACCCCAAAATCAGTGATTCTGTGATCTGTTGCTCCGGTAGAGGAGGCTGGAGAATTGTGTTTTTTGCATGACTGGAGTGAGTGAAACTTTAAAAACTCCACCTGTAACACCTGTGCTGTGGTGGCTCAGCGTTGGAACCAACAAGCTTGTTGAGCGTTCACACACTTCTCTGGTCAGCCTCCTCTTCTATTGGAAATGAACAGACTTCCAGTGACTTATTAATCATGTTGCTGACTGATTAAAGCAAACACTGACTCCGTTTACATGGACAGCAATAATCCGACTACTTCTTTTTTCTCATGTCAGTCTCTTTTTCTTCTGGAAACAAGTCCAGCCTCTGGAAGGCCGCTCCGATCCTCTGATAGAGTCCTGGTTGGATTCAGGTGTCTAAAATCCTTCAGTAATGAGACTGTCAGAATACTCCACATGTCTTAATGTGAGTCTGCTTGCTCTGATTATGATCTTATTCAGGTTCAGGTGATCAGAAAATGCTGTTTACATGGCAGTTTCTTATTCGGACTGTTGTCTTAATCTGGTTCATATTGCTGTTCATGTAAACATGGCTGCTGACTCCTGTAACTTCTCAAGAACAAATTCCTTCACAACTTCTTTTCCCTTCAAGTCTGTTCAGTCACACTTGTTCATGTCAGCCAATCACAGCCAGTTCTCTCCCAGTAGAAGTCGGTTTGTGCCCCGGTGCGTCCGCAGCTGACAGGCGGAGCAGGAATGATAATGAAGGCAACAATAACACAGCAGACCCCGAAATAAAACCCCCCGAGCCTGGAATAGTTCCCCAGCCCCGCCGGCTCGGCTGCACAGGACACGTGCTCTGCCAGCCTGTCCCGTGTGTTAACCACACACACACACACACACCCCACCCAGCACCCTGCCACAGCCACTCGTCCCAAAATCCCTATTGATTGTTCCACCAGAGAGTCGCTGCAGACGGGGCGTTTGTGTTTTAGCGACAGTGGAAAAGCAGTTTAAAAAGGTTCAGTTTGTTCTCCAAGGTGAGATGAGATGAAGATATTAAACTGAGAGAATAACTTATTTTGGGAGGTGTAACACTAGAAGCGGTGGTCAGTTGAAGGCTGGTTTGAATGTTAGAGTTGAGAGGTTTCAGCTTTCAAAATATCCCTGTGGACCCAATTTCTGTACAAACCAGAGTTGTGGTGTTTTCAAACTCACACAAGGAAATAGTCCTTATAATTAAATTTGCCCTTTAAAATTGCTGGCCTCTCTGTTGCTAACTGTGTTTCTCTGTGTATTTGTGTGTCTGTGAGTGTGTGTATGTGTCTGCACAAGTGTGTATGTGACTGTGTGTGTGTGTGTGTGTTTCTCCTCTGTGTAAACATGGTTTCTAGTCATATATCGCCCTCTGCTGTACAGAAGCTGTCAGCTCGGCTTCACTGCACCGAATCAACAGCGTTCTTACCTGCAGTTTTCCTAAATATAAATTTTAATAATAATAATAATTTGAAACAGCCCATCTGGCTGTTCTGAGCACCAGAGGGAAACCGTTGAACTCGATGAACTCAGAAGTCGTGATGCCAGATATTTTGTCTCTCCGTGCGGCTTTTTAAATAACTTCCAATTATGTATTCTCCTTGCATGGCGTTATAGAAGATAAAATGATACTTAATTGATCCCTGTGGGGAAATTAGGTCGTTGCAGAGCAGCGTGACCCCCCCACCCACCCCCTCCCCCCCTCCCACCCCCCACCCCCCACCCCCCCTCCAGGAAAGCCAGCCAGCACTGACTCACCTCACTGACTCAGTAACGCCACAAACGGAGGAGGCGATGCGGTCGTGACTGACTGGATGACTAGAGCAGCCGTTTCCACTTCCATGTGTCACCCAGTTCGTTTACATGCACACCGACACTTCAGGCAGTCCTTCCATTACAACATTTACATGGTTCAAAGTAATGCGACTTGTCTAATTTACGTGGATTTAGACGGATTCATTTAATAATTGGTCTATCGAGCCATGTTGTGTTGCTTTTGTAAATAGAAAATCTGGGTTTCTGCGTCTGCACCTTTACCTGTGCAGAAAGAAATCCGACGAAGTGTTTAAATACCTCAATAAATGGAAAGACTGAGCAGAAATCTAGCTGTGTTGACTGGGTTCTGCTCACTCTGATCCTTACTGAGATTAACATCAGATGAGTCTGTTCTGTGGCTGACTGTTGATCAATTAGATCCAGCCAGGCTCATTTTCTGATGGAAATAAACAAACTTGACAGTAGAAGACAGTAGAAGACAGTAGAAGACAGTAGAAGACAGTAGAAGACATTAGAAGACAGTAGAAGACATTAGAAGACAGTAGAAGACAGTGGGTGAACTGGGATGCTCACAGTGTGAATGTGAAGCAGGGCGTTGCTCAGTCAGACTTATCCCGGACAAATAAAGGTTGGCAAAATAAACAATTCAATTTCAATTCAAGTCAATTTTATTTGTATAGCACCATCTCATACAGAAGCAGTTCAAAGTGCTTTACATAAAAACAGAATAAAACAGCAGAAATGTGCAAATAAACAGAAACATCCATGCATGCATACACATAAAAACACATATAGCCTGCATACACACATACAAACAAACATAATGTACAAATACAGTGTGTTCGACAACATAGTGAAGAAGCAGAGCCACTAAAACAACAAGCTGCAGCTGCTGTGTGTTTTGCAGGAGGAGGAGCGGCGTGACGTCACCGGTGTTGGGGAAGTTACTCGGAAAATGTAATCGATTATTCTTTACTTATTACTCATTTAAAAAGTAATCACGTTGCTTTTGCAGTAATTAGTCCCATTCCTCGTTCCGTTACTTCCCGTTTCGACGGCGGTAGCGGCTCCTTGTTTCCCCCTGAGCGTCACATTGCTGTGTTGTGTGTCAGGTCAGGTGTGTGTTGATCGGTGACATCAGCTGCTGCAGCGTTCGGTCGGTACTGAGAACCTGCGGACTCTCGGCTCTTCATGCGTTGGAGATCGCTGCTCTCTGCTCTCGGCTCAGTGGGTCTGATCACAGATTCGTCCACAAGGTGGAGCAAGACTCTCTCTGCTCAGATGGTTTCCAGTGCAGGGAGTTACAAATCCATAATAAGGCAAAACACCCACATGTGCACACAAGGGCTCCACCGATACGGGTTTCTGAAAGCTGATACTGATATTTTTAGACTTCACCAAAAGCTGATAATTTGTGCTGATATTCAGTATCTTTAAATCTGACCATTTTCATTCCAAAGAAATGAGAAGTATGCAGTGTTTCCCCCGGAGTTTTCTTCTCATCAGGGTGGAAAAGCCTCTGAAGCAGCATTCAGAGCATCATGGGACACTAAAACTCTCCACTGAAACCAGACTGATGAAACTCTTTTAGTGTCAGCAGCTCTTTAAGGCAGAGAGACACCACACCTGTTCAATGGTAGAGAAACTCTGGGAGACATTACTGCCTTAAAATAAAGAATTAATTAACAGCATTTATCAATACACAGGATACGACATAATTGAAGAATTAAATGTATAAATCAAATGTCCCGTCAGGTTTTCAGTCTGTTTCTCAGTATCTGTGGTCAGGAGGAACCTGCATCATATCAGAGGACGACGATATCTGATATTTAAAGATCAATATCGACCTGATATATCAGTCTAACCCTCCACTCAAACATGCACACACACTTACTTACATGTGCGCATTCTCACACGCTCAGACAAACACACACACACTCTCACACTCTCAAACACACACTGTCACACACACATACATTACACTCCACCCTAATATAGCAGCTCATTCTCATTAGCGGAGGTAATGCTGTCACGGGAGCCAGCGGGCCAGCTGGGCGGTGGAAGCCGCTCGGACGGCGGGTTCGGTTACCCAGCGGGCCGAGCGAACGCCACGGCGGCATGGGGGGGGGTTGGAGGAGGGAGGGAGGGGGGAGGGGGGGGCACGGGGTGGAGGGGCATTCTCAGCAAGCCGCCCGCCCCTGGCGTCCGTTTCAAGACCCGACACATTTCACAAGCACGTTGCACAAGGAGCCGACCGGACCGGAGGGGGGTTCAGTTTAATTTACAGGACAAGATTTAAAACAAGTTAAACTCACATGCAGCTCAACATGATGACGGAAATTGCGAAACCAAAAACCAAAGAGTAATTTCTGTTGTGGTTCTTGGTTTTAAAAATGTGGACAAAGAGGGAGTGGTGGTGGAGGGAGGAGGAGGGAGGTATGGTGTGTGTGTGTGTGTGTGTGTGTGTGGGGGGGGTATCTGTCTTTCTGTCTCTAGACTGTTTTGAGGGTTTCAGAGTCTCTGCTGGTTGGACTTGGTAAAGTCTGAGAATAGGTTGAAAACTAGATTGAACATTAGAAAGGTCGGTGGATTTTGGGAGTCTGATAGAAGGCCAACAAGCCGTCAATTGAAGGCTGTAAATATAATTATAACTACTATTTCCTTGTATTATTTTAAAAATCTTACAACACTGGTTTGTACAGAAATTGTGTCTAGGAAACGTAATGGAGAGACATTTTGAAAGGTGACATTTTTCAATCCTAAAATTCAAACTGGCGGTCAGTTGGTTTGGCCTTTTTAGTGTTAATAAAATCAACAGTCATTTCCCTTTCAATTATTTTACTGAGTTTTAAAACAAAAAAAGGGAGAAGTGGAAATGTGTTGCTTGCTCAAATGTTTTCATGAAGAATTTGCTTAAACGTTTTAGGAAAGCCCAAAAAAGTAATAGTTGATATAAGTCAGTCTGTAGTTGATTACATGTTCAGTAAACCTACAGTTTTTGTTGAAGAAAGGATATCAGTATAGTATCTGGAGTCTCCCTGCAACAGGTGACTACAGTGTTTCCAGAAAGTTCTGTCCGGTCTCCAGATGCTCTGCTGCTGACTGAGCAGATCTATTTTCACCCTCTTCATTGGCAGATGACAGATTTGAGTCCCGTCCCGCTTCTAACCCTGAACCTGTCCGCTGACAGCCAGGCTGAGGGCAAAGCAGCAAAATACAATTATTCCTTAAGAGATTTTCAGCTGTATGCAGGTCTGGAGTCAAGAAGACCGATCTCAGTCGAGTCCGAGTCACTTCCAAGACCGGGTCCAGAAGGGGTCGAGACCAAGTCAGAAACAGCGAGACCAAAATAGGCAATAAATAGCGTACATGACTTTCTAAATATAAAAATATTGCTTAAGGAGTTTCTTAAGGATGAACAGAGATGTCGATCTATCTGCTGGAGCTCTGGACTAAACCCTTCAACACCAAACTGATCAACTTAAGTTTAAGGAGCATTACACTCACAGGTTGAAATCCCTTAAACTGTGGACCAAAGTATCTCAGACACCAGTGGTCTGGCAAAACTGTGTTCCCACGTTTAAAAATTACACTGATTGGCTTAATGGAGGCGCTTTAATTGAGGGTCAAAATTTTGAACTCAAATTACAAAACTTGTTGGGGATGAATACATTTTGCCACTGTGTTTTGGCTTTTACAAAATTACAGCAATTGGCCTGATGGGGGCGCTATAATTAAAGGTCAAAATTTTCAAACTTTGAAAGGTAATAACTGCTACACCACCGGTCCGATTTTGACGAAACTAGTAGAAATGTTGCATCTTGTTACTGATTGGCCTGCATCCTTCACAGGGGACGATATGCTTGTTTTCAACCCCCATATTCATGTTTTTGACCCGTTTCTTAATCATCTCAACATCTTACTCCTCAAAATCTGGTTTGAGTCTGATTGGAGGACTCCAACCTGTGAGGTCAGTGTTGATGAACACAGTCTCAGTTTTATTGGCTGCTGTGTTAAAATGAACAGGCAGGACGTGACAGAGAGGCTAATTCTATCGGAGCGGGGGAGTCACTGTGGATGTCATGAGATCTTCACCTGACAGCTTTGCATGATTTGAAGGAGTCTTCAGCCTCTGGATTCTCTGTGGACCTTTACTGAGTGTGGAAGGAAACTGGTACAACAGGTTTAAAGGCTGAAATTCAGCGGTATTTACCTTTTAAGCTTTTAATGAGATGTATCATGATGAGAAGTTAGTCAGCATGAAGATTGTTTCTTTTAAGACTGACTCTCCATCTTCCACTCTGGGCTGAAATCTCATGTTTTCCAGAAGATGCTTTCAGAAATCCTTTCTTTGTCGCTCCTTGGCTCTACTTTATTTCTTTTCCTACCTTTTCTTTTCCTTCCATCTTAGATGTTCACTCTGTAGTTACAGGAAGATTTTCAGGACACTCTGAATCTGACCCTTGACCTCCTAACTCTTGTTTTTTTTTAATGATGGATATTTAGGAATCAAAGCTTATTATGCTGTCGCTCTGGATAAGAGCATCAGCTAAAAGCACCTGCAACCTGCAAATATTTCTCATCCATCTTGCTGACTTAAAGGTGCTATGTGTCGCATTTTTAAACATCAATATATCATTGTTAAATTAATTGTGATACCTTGTAAACAAATGAGAGCATGTTGGAGCTGATTGGTCTCCTCTATCTCACAGCAGTAGTATTGTTAGTTCTAGTGTTTCTCCGCATTAAGACTACATTTCCCATCAGCCCCGTTGCTTCCTGTTTACGGTAATTATGCTAATGTCTCAAAATCAATGTTGCAAAGATTTATTGATGTTAAAATGCCTCATGTAGCACCATTAAGGCCTAAGTTTTGTAACATGTAATTCATTTTCCATTTATTCATTTTAAATCTGAGGGAAAATGAATCGAACTTTGCTTTGCTCTAACAGCGATCTAACTGACATCAGTGAAGCCCTGTGCCTGAAGAAAGTGTTCTGATTTGAAGGGAAGTTTTCATTTATTCATAACAACAGAATTAAAGCTGAACTCAGACTCTTATGTAACAACACACCCGTCCCATCAGCCTGAGTCAGCAGAGCAGAGCGTCTGTCGGCCCTTCAAGTTGAAGCCGGTCGGTTCCAGCAGGTCCGGGGCGGCTGAACAGCAGCTCTGTTTGTGGATGTGGGATTCAGGCCGAACCGTAAAACATCCGATTCTGTCTCCACATCCTCACCACGTCCTGCTCCTGGTGGGCCTGTAACCGCCCCCCCCCCCCCCCCCCCGCCCCGCCTCCTCTTCCCATGTGCCTGCCAACACGTCCGACCGGGCCGCCTGCCCTCTGCCTCAGAAGACAAATATTTACCTGCCGATTTGGAGAGCAGCTAGCCGGCCGGCCGGTCGCGGGTCCAGAGAGTCCGTCGCTCTCTGGGAGACCGACTGCTGCGTCTCTGCTGCAGCGCTGCAGATGGAGGAACCTGCCAATTATGAGGTTACACCTGGTGTTTTAGGGAAAAAATGACCACTTTCATGTAATGTAGCTCTAAAAATGTGTCTTTACGTGTGTCTTGTTTGGTTTTTGTTGAAAGAAGAAGGACTCACAGTGTGGACATTACAGTCTGAACACAACATTTGGTGGACAGTAAAACCATATTATTATGAATTTAATAGGTTTAGAGTTGGGGAAGAAGGGGTTAAATGCAGAGGTTCTTCTTCTTCTTCTTCTTCTTCTTCTTCTTCTTCTTCTTCTTCTTCACCGTCTTCTTTATTCTCACAAGAAAAATCCATGAGTCATTTGTTGCACAGTTTTGTCCTGATGTGTGAGTGTGTGAGAGGGAGTGTGAGTGTGTGAGTGTGTGTGTGAGCCTGTAAACAGTTAATCCCCAGAGAGGAGCCACGCTCAGAGACCTCCCCTGTTCTCACAGTGCTGGCCTCTCTCTCTCACACACACACACGCACACACACACACACATACACACATACCACGCGTTCACCACACACTGTGCACATACAGTACCACACGCACACATACTGGGCCCTCACCACATGTGCACACACACACACACACGCTACATGCATTCTCGCTCATCACAAACTCACTGCACACACACACACACAGGCACATGATCCAACCACAGAGATTCTCTCTCTCTCTCTCTCTCTCTCTCATACACACGCACACATCATGTCTTTTTTAGAGCCTCAACTAGCCCATGTGCCTGGAAGGAGGAGAGAGAGAGAGAGGGAGAGGGAGAGGGAGGGAGAGGGAGGAGTGTATCTGCAGGATCAGACAGAAAGGTTCACTCCAGCTCTCCAGTCTTCAATCTGGATTTGAACCGAACCAGTTCGCGCGCGCGGCGTCCGACCGACCGACCGACCAGCTCTCCAAAAACCACATGAAGTCACCGAGGAAATGAGTCTTTGAACCCGCGCTGTGTTCCCAGAGGAGCGGCCCGTTCCCCTTCATCTCTCCACCCTCCTCCTCACCGGACAGGAGGAATGCCGGAGAAACACACCGAGGAGGATTCCCCTCCGTCGGTCCGTGCGTCACTGGGAACCCGGCGCGGCGTGAGCGGAGCGGAGAGCGCGCACCACAGCCGTGAGAGCCGAGGAGAAGAGGAGGAGGAGGAGGAGGAGTAGGAGGAAGAGGAGTAGGAGGAGAACAGAATATGAGTTTACCGACTAACTGTGTGTTCCTGACCCCCTCGGTCCAGGATCGCGCCTTCAAAGTGCGCAACGGGAATATCTGCGGGTCTCCGTGCGCCGTCAACCGGCCCATAGACATCGTGCAGAAGCGCAGGCGGTAGGCTGACTGTGCTTTTAATCCGCTGTCGATTCTGCTACACGTTTGTTGCTGTATGTGCATGTGGCGTTCCCCCGAAACACGCTGTTCTGTTTTCCAAAACAAGTTTCACAGTTCATTTCCAAACCAAAAATCACTTTACTCTTTCAAAGATACTCTCTATAATATTCCTATATGGGCTCGTGGTGTGTCTGCGGTGTTCAACAGTGAGTTTATATTGATATTTTTAAACTCCTATGGTATCACTGTAATGCTCCTATAATATTCCTGCAGTGACTTATAGTGTGTCTGTGCTACTCAATATTCAGTTCATCGTCGTAGTTTATATCTTTCTATCTTCCATGGTATCAGTATAATATTCCTATAATATTCCCATAGTAACATACAGTGTTTGTGGTGCTCATTAGTGAGTTTATAGTGAGTTTATCGTGCGTAATAGTATTTTTGTCTCCTTTGGTGTCACCATAATAATCCTATTGGGACTTATGGTGTGTCTGTACTTTATATTGAGTTTATAGTGACATAATCATAATTAATGGTAGGCTATTTTCATCTCTTATGGTGTCACTATAATATTCCTATAATATTCTTCTAGGGATTTTTAGTCTGTGCTACTCAAAATTGAGTTTATAGTGATCTTACTGTACTTAATTGTATTTTTCTTTTATCTCCTATGGTATCAGTGTCATATTCTTATAGTAATCCTATAATACTATATGGGCTTGTGGAACTATAGCGACCATATCATATTTTTACTGATATCCTTCAGTCTAATGTTCCTGTAGGATATTATACATAGGTTATAGTTAATTTAGTACTGTTTTTTGTATGGTATACGTCTAAAGTGTATCATGTTTTGTAAGAGTAACACACATGTTGTTTCTCAAAACTTGCACACATTAGTATCTGGTGTGAGGAAGCTTTAGTGAGAATCCTGTCATGTTACAGACTCTCCGTTTCATGTTGAAAGAGGAAGGAGAACAGGACACAGTACAGTCTGAACACAACGTTTGATTATCAGGTGGACAGAAGAATCATATTGTTTTTTAATTTTATAGGTTTGATGTGAAGCTCAGGTTGGGGAAGAAAGGGCTAAATAGTGTCAGGGCTTCTTCTTCTTCTTCTTCTTCTTCTTCTTCTTCTTCTTCTTCTTCTTCTTCTTCTCCTTCTTCTCCTTCTTCTTCTTCTCCTTCTTCACCTTTCTTCATTAGCAGCTTTTCCAGGACTGTCAGTTGCAGAATTCACCTATTCACCTATTCACCTATTCACCTATTCATCTATTGCTCACAGCCAATAGATGGAACAACATATTCACTCTTTATTTGTCAGATCTAAGTCATCTGAAGCCTCTCTGATCTGCAGCACGTCCAAATAACATCTTAGGTAACTATTTCATCTATTTGACAGGTTTTTCCCCCAGAAACAGTGTGAAGCGTTTGGAGTTTAGTGCTAACAGCCCATGATGACCGAACCGTCTGAGTTTGGTTTATTAGTTGGACGGTGAGTCAGACGGACTGATGTGGTTCCAGGGGAAGATCTGAGTCAGGATCTACTGACTGCAGGTCTGAGACGCAGGAGATCTTGGCCTGGTGTGTGTGTGTGTGTGTGTGTGTGTGTGTGTGTGTGTGTTACAGCAGGTGAACTTGGTCGTCTCATAGAGTTTTTACCACGGTGTTTTTTTGTCATCAGAGCAGAAACACACTTAAAAATGTCTTCTTCTTCTCTTTCTACCACTGACACCTGACCTCAAACACACTTCTATATCTCTCTGCTTCTTTGTAAAACAGTTAAACACACACACACACACACACACACACACACAGAGAGAGAGAGAGAGAGAGAGAGAGGGATGTAGTGGAGGGTAAAGCCTCCAAAACTCACTTTACACACTTTTTTACTTGCAGAATAGAGTTTATCCGCCTTTTTTGTCTGATACAGCCTAGATCTCTATTATGTAAATACATAACAGTAGCTTACATGCTACCATATTTGTGTTTTTACAGTGAGATTACGCTTTCAGAAAACGTATCTGTACTTTTTATTAACAACCAAAACCTGTAAAATAACAGGAAAACCTCTGGGCTGTGATGTTGGTTGTGTTTTTATGGACATTTCCTTATAAAACTACAGTTCTGCTGGTCAAAGTAGCACTAATTATCCTTTTAAAACATGTCTTTCAACAAGTGATATAATCTGTTAAGTAACAGGGCAGAAATTTTATAAAGTGTAATAACTGTAATTTTAATGCAGTTGTTTGGAAACACATGAAATCCTTGTTAAATTTTACAGTATCTAGTTTTTTTTTATAGTTTTTTTTTATGACTGACTGAAGGTTTTCCTCCTTTTTATTTTACCACAACATCACTGCACACACACACACACACACACACACACACACACACTCCTTCTGAACCTCTGAACAGACGACTCCACCTGAAAGGAGCGGAGTGGCTCTGCTTTAAGAATCAGAGAAGGAAATGTGACTAATTTTGCAGCCTGGCCTTTCAGAGAGCCGTGACGACAGAGGGGAGGGGGGTGGGGGCGGGGAGGGGAGGGGGGGGATCAAAGTCTGTTTATAATGTCAACCCACCAATAAAAAGCCTTCAAAGGGAGACGGCTAATGAACGCAGAGTCAGCCATATTTATAGGCCTGATGGATGGACCACATGTGTCTAATAACAAGGTAAAACACAGCGGAGGAAAGCGGAACGCTCGCTGTAATCGTCCAAATCCCAAATCCCTCTTTAACCCCGCGGCCGCTTCGGTTTCCATTAATGCCTGGACAGAAACACGCCGCTTCCACCATGCAGCACCGCTTTAATGAGTACAGTTAGAGGTTTGTCATTAGTTTTGGCAAAACAGATATACTGTACACATGCAGACATGCAGACATTTAGCTTTTGAGGTTTGTGATCAGGGAGGAGCCTGGTGTGTCTCTGCAGATGGAGTCAGTGTTAAAGTCACTTCCTCAAACTCTGAAATTTATCTCAGATCAGATCACGGATCTGTGCGTGTAATCTCATTTCATCTGATGTCATCTAATCTCATCTACTTTATTTAATCTGTCATTTAACTGTCGTGTCCTGTCCTGTCAAGTCATTCCATTTCAATTCAATTCAATTCAATTCAATTCAATTCAATTCAATTCAATTCAATTCAATTCAATACCTGTATTGTCCCTGTAGGGAAATTTGCAAGCAGGTTTACAAAAGTTAAAAGATCACAAATCACACAGAACACAACTCAACAGTCAACAAATAGTCATGAGATTAAATTCGGGCAGGAGACACACAACCTGTCATGTTCATGTTCATGTTCATGACATGATCATGTCATGCCATGTTATGTCATATGTTGACATGTCTTGTCATATCATGTCATGCCCTATCCTTTCATGTCATGTCATGTTCTATCCTTTAATGTCATGTCCTATACTTTCATGTCATTTCATGTCATGTCATGTCATGTACTTTCATGTACTTTCATGTACTTTCATGTACTTTAATGTCATGTTCTATCCTTTAATGTCATGACCTATCCTTTCATGTAATTTCATGTCCTGTCCTGTCCTGTGCTGTCATATCCTGTCCTGTCCTGTCCTGTCCTGTCCTGTCCTGTCATGTCATGTCCTGTCATATCCTGTCATATCCTGTCATGTCCTGTCCTGTCCTGTCCTGTCCTGTCCTGTCATATCCTGTCCTGTCCTGTCCTGTCCTGTCCTGTCCTGTCATATCCTGTCCTGTCCTGTCCTGTCCTGTCCTGTCCTCCTACTCTATCCTATCTTGTCCTGTCCTATCATATTCTCTCATGTCATATCGTCATCTTATGCGTCTGTGAACAGTAAAATATTCTGAGATCATTTTTCCGTCTAGACCCAGGTCCCCCATCACAGTCTCACTGTTTGTTTGATCAGCATCACTCCATCCTTCATGGTGATGTTGAGGCTTGATGTCAGACTGTTGAGCCTCAGTCTGACTCGCTGTGTTCCCCTCCCAGCAGAACTCACTGATGTAAACTGGACACTGACTCACCCAGAGAGAAGAGCGGCTCACAGCTCATCAATCCTCCGCAACAATAACAATAACACTGACGCCATTTATTTGTACAGCACTTAAAGTTACACAGTGCTGTAAGATCAAAGGAATAAAACAGCCTGATCAACAGCCAAAATCAGCGATGTACATGTAGTGATAAATGAACAGCCGGGTTAACTTTAACCTCCAGGCAAACAACCATCAATATGAACAAAAATCTGTTATATTTTCAGAAAAGCATTTATTTATGCTTTTTTCCCCCCTTAGAAGACTTGAAAAGACCTTATTCCTCACATAACTTATATCCGTTTGATACTACTAACTATAATGTATGCAATGAATTTGAATAAAGATTTATGTCGGACTGAAAAGGCTGAATTTAGGGTTTTTCCTCCACTCTGTAATAAAGGAAGACTTGCACTGCTGACTCCATTAACAGTCATAGCTCTTAATGGTTGGTGCAACATGTGATAGATTAACACGGTACAATAAATTAGAGCTCTGACATGATATTTCTCCAAGGTGATATCAAGCAGGATTTAGGGTCTGAAGGTCGAGGTGTTTCGCTCTTAGCGTGTCAACACGTGTGACACAGCCGTGGTGAAATGTGTCATGTATGTGCAGCTCTTTGAACGACACACTGACACGTCGCAGTGAAGCTGCAGGAGCTCGCCGAGTGTTACCGGCTGATCTGAGTGCTCACATTTTGGGGCTTTGGACACTTTTTAGCTTCAGTGGAAAACACACCGTTTGATTTTTATGTTTAGGCAAACAGTATTTATAGATATTCAGAGTTTCCTCCAGAATCTGAAGCAGCGTTCAGACCATCATGGGACACTAAAACTCTCCACTGAAATTATTTTAGTGTCAGCAGCTCTTTAAGGCAGACACCACACCTATTCAATGGTAGAGAAACTCTGGAAGACATTACTGCCTTTTAATGAAGAATTCATTTACAATAACAATTAAATGAATAAACAAAATGTGCAAAGAAAATGTCAGGTCTGTTTCTCTGTATCTGTGTTCAGGAGGAACCTCCGTCATATCAGAGTAGGGCTGGGCGATATGGTTGAAATCAATATCATGATAGGATTTTTCTCAATATCAATATATATCACGATATGGTTCATGTATGCAAAATCACGTTAAATAATCAAATTAATGTTCATCTCATTGAACCGAATGGTGATGTTAGGTGTGATGTCAAACAAAACAGAAATATTCAAATAATATTCCTGCCATACCTCATTTTATCAGAGTTTTTAAGTAAAAATTTGCTTGTCATCATCAATTCAGACAGCAGAAATGTGTGTCACGATATTAAAACATCTTCATATCATCACGATATGATTCCACTGAAAGATGATAAACGATAATATCGAATTATCGCCCAGCCCTATATCAGAGCTGGAGACACTGACTGGCCGATGTCTGATATTTCATTAAAGGCCGATATCAGCTCCATATATCGGTCTGACTCATGTAGTTTCATCTGATCTGAAAGCAGCCGATCCCTTCTGCCGGCTCAGAAAACACCTCTGACCTCTGGCAGCGTTCCAGCAGGTTGGCCAATCCTGCGGGGCCTCGACCCGTTTCATCACACTGAGACGTGACGCACAGCTCAGCTCGCCCTCCAGGAGGTCAGAGGTCACCGGGACCCGCCAGTGTGTTGTGACATCTGTATATCCGGGGCTGGACGTGTGGAGATGAGGCTCACTGAGGTTTTGACGAAGTCTGCCGGTGAGGGAAACTGGAGAGAGACAAATGTTTTCAAATTTCTTCACTTTCGGTTTGAGAAATCGTTTCCATGACATCATTACGGGTTCGGGTTCGGGTTTAGCTGACGAGCTTCGGTTCAGTGCAGTGGCCAAAATTAACTTTTTGACTCAACCGCTAAGAGACGGTAAACAAAAAAAATACGTGCCAAGAATAATTTTTACCGGCCAAAATAATTAATATACACTTTTCAGAGAAATATGTCACTCTACCCGTTTTCAGTGCTGTTTTGTGTGTTAATTTAAGTCTTGCTCATTCACTTATAGATGAAGTTTGTCATTCATCATGAAGTGCAACAGAATTTAAATTACAAGAAAGTGTTTTGAACTGTAGTTTAAAAGTTTGACTACAGGCAAAGACCAAACACTTTTTAACCAGGTCAGTGTGACGGGTGAACATCAGGGATTTATCTGACAAAGGCAACTTTTACCAGCGTTTGACATTTGGTGTGGATTTGAGACTGTGAGTGACAGAAGGCTGTGAGGGAAGGAGGACCAGACAGAGGCTGTTTGTTGACTGGACCGGATCCCAAAATGTCGCTTGTTGACAGTCGACGCCTCAACCCGCCGAACCGCAGGACGCCTCCGCTCCGGGTCTGGAGTGTCGCTCCGCTCCGGGTCTGGAGTGT
This sequence comes from Centroberyx gerrardi, assembly GCF_048128805.1. Taxonomy (NCBI): domain Eukaryota; kingdom Metazoa; phylum Chordata; class Actinopteri; order Beryciformes; family Berycidae; genus Centroberyx; species Centroberyx gerrardi. The sequence continues at coordinate 2,656,211 of NC_136005.1, forward strand.
CGCTCCGCTCCGTCCGGATGAATCCGACTGAGTCCGCGGCCCCCGACGGCTTGCCGGTTTGATCACATCCTTTGTGTTCTAGTCTCTTATTTGCCGGAGAAGCGGAGCTGCAGGTTTGGCAGCGAGCGGAGCGGCGTGGTGCGGTGCGGTACGGGGCGGTGCGGTGAGGAGCGGAGCGGTACGGGGCGGAGCGGTGAGGAGCGGAGCGGAGCGAAGCGGAGCGGTACGGGGCGGTACGGGGCGGAGCGGTGAGGAGCGGAGCGGCGCGGCGGGTCGGGGATAATTGCAGGGCGACGAGCCACTCGATCGAGGCTCTGCAGGGCCGCGACGGGCTGGAAACCACAGCTGACGTCAACAGGCCAGTGTGGCTGTGTGTGTGTGTGTGTGTGTGTGTGTGTGTGTGTGTGTACTTGTGTTTGTTTTAGTGATGAGAATGAAAACTGCAGAGATAGGACAAAACTGTGTGTGTCTGCTTGTGCGTGTGAATTTTATGTTTTAAAGAAGAGAAGGAGAAGTACAGAGGAATTGCAAGGTGTGTGTGTGTGTGTGTGTGTGTGTGTGTGTGTGTGTGTGTGTTGTATTTCTATACTTATAAGGATCAAATGTCCTCACAAGGATAGAGAGATGAGGACATCCTGCACAGTTAGATCAGGATCAGGAGTTGAGTTTAGAGTTAAGATTAGAATTAGGATGAAAACTGGTTTTGGAATATCTTTTGGAATATCTCTTATTTTATTTATTTATATTTATGTATTTATTAATATCTATTTATATATTTATAAATAATAATAATAACTAGGATTCAGAGTGCACTACATGGATTAAACAGCTGAAAACCAAACAAAAAAGGCAGAGAAAGACTTCCAGAAACCCCTTTCCCCTCTTTCTTTCTCTCTCTCTCTCTCTCTCTCTCTCTCTCTCTCTCTCTCTTCCTTCTCTCCCGTTGTGCCCTGCTGACGAGCGACGTGATTGGCTGCCTCTGGGTTGCCGAGGCCTAATTGGAGGAGGAAGTGGCAGAATCTGCCTCACCGCCGGACTCCATCACTGTTTACCAAAAGACGCCAATTAGTGCCATATGAACCTGATTAGAGGAGCACTCAGCAGGACCTGTTGCCGGGCAAAGACTGTGTGTGTGTGTGTGTGTGTGTGTGTGTGTGTGTGTGTGTGTGTGTGTGACCAGCCCGGTTGTGTAGCGGTGTGATGTAAGGTTGTTCGATTCTGAGGTCGATGCCAAAGCCAAAACCAGCTCTCTACTGCTGGGGCCGTAATCACATACTGCCTGTGTGTGTGTGTGTGTGTGTGTGTGTGTGTGTGTGTGTGTTTGTGGGAGTTATTGTATATGCGGTGTGGCGGTGTATGTGCATGTATGCCAGTGATTGTTTGCATGGTTTGTGTGTGTAAGTGTGCAAGTGATTGCGTGTGTGTGTGTGTGTGTGTGTGTGTGTGTGTGTGTGTGTGTGTGTGTGTGTGTGTGTGTGTGATTGTATGTGATGTGTTAGTGTGTTCAACTGCTTGTTTGCATGGTATGTGTGTGTTTGTGAGATTGCGTGTGTGTGGAAGTGTGCAAATGATTGTGTGTGTGTGTGTGTGTGCAACATGTGTGAGTGTGCATGTGATTTTTTGCATGGGGTGTGTGTGTGTGTGAGTATGCAAGTGATTGTATGTGTGGTGTGTTAGTGTATTGAAGTTGTTTGCACGGTATCTGTGTGTTTGTGAGTGTGTGTGTGTGTGTGTGTGTGTGTGTGTGTGTGTGTGTGTGTGTGTGTGCTGGTTTGATCCTCCTCACCAGTCTCTAACCATGTTAAAGCTGATCAGATGTTATGGATTTCCCCCCCGGCCGGGCGGACAGAGCTAATCGCTGCCCAAACAGTCTGCGGTCGATACGGGACCGGAGGGGGAGCCGGGCGCCGGGTCGCCCCGGGGCCCGGGACCTTAACCCCTTCAGCGCTGGGCGGCCGCTGTTTGTTTTAAAGGGCCAGTCCGCTGAATATGCTACCTTTGTTTTGTTTGAGTCGCTATTTCTTTAAAATCATAATCATAATAACGTTTGCGTGACAGTTCTTCAACCAGAGAACCAAGACAGCAAACAGACTGCAAAAATCCCCCTAAAACACTTTCATGTGTTTTGTTCAGTATGCTAATCAGATGTGTTAACAACAACACAGTGATGTTAGCGGACCAGATGCTATGGTTAGCTAGCTAACAAGCTGACATTATCTAAACACTAAATCAATCAGATGGATCAGTGATGAAATGATCAAAAACAGACAGAAATTCACCATCTGTTCAATTCTGCTGAGACAGACAGAAACACATCACCTCCAAGATGGCCGCCAGAGGGTTAGCCCTGTATAGGTGGAGTAAATATTCAGAATGATCATGTGTGGTAGAGAAGTGCGAGGACAGACTTTGGCTCACACTAACATTGTTAACATTGTTCAACGCTAACAGCTTCTCAACACTGAGGCAGCGCTCTCCGGATGGACTTCAAAACATTTTCTATCAAAAAAGGAGAGAGATGGTTCATTACTGAGACAGCAGGAAGGCTGAGAGGGTTCACCCCGGGTCAGACCCTGGGTCAGACCCCGGGTCAGACCCCAGCCACACCCCGGGTCAGACCCCGGGTCAGACCCCAGCCACACCCAGCTTCACCACGTTGGTAAACACTTTTTTTGTTTGCTTTAATATTTTTTAGTTTTTCTTACATAAACATACAAGCAAACATAGTCTAGAACATACATATAATACAGAGGTACATAACATAAGGAAATGTATCGTACATACATATTTAAATGTAAGATATTATCTAGTGATGACATACAGACGCATATACAAAATATATATAACAGACATTAAAAAAAAAAAAAAAAACATGAGAAAGACCAAACAAATTGGTAAATCTCTTATTTGCTCACGTTTATGTTTTTATTTCATTTATTGTTTTACATTTATCCTGTAAAGTACTTTGTAGCACTGTTTTAAAGCTCTAAATATTATTATGTATTTATTATTATTATTATTATTATTATTATTATTATTATTAATATAGGGAGACATAATGGGCCATACAGCATGTAGGAGTATGTGTAGCTGTTGTGAAGAAGGGCAATCAACACTAACAGATGTTCAGGCCAACTTATGGCCCCAGTCAACATCTCTACACACACACACACACACACACACACACACACACACACACTGTTATCTGCTGCTGCCAGCTGCAGCCTGTGCGTGTCTCTGACGTCGCTCCACCAGTCAGCATCCAACATCATGTGTTCAGTGTTCAGTGTTCAGTGTGTTCAGCAGACTGGATTACTGCTCATATATCTCTGCACAGGATTCCTCCTTCATCTGGTCGGCCCTGGAGTAAGACACGTGTGTGTGTGTGTGTGTGTGTGTGTGTGTGTGGTTAAATGTATCCCAGGCTGATTTTGCCTAATGTTTGTAGTGTGTAGCCTTGCTCATCTCTCGCTGCAATCAGACCTGCTAAAAGTTTTTGGGGACGATCAGTGGTTTATAATAATTGCGGAAAAATGTTGGAAAATGTGTTTTTCCAAAATATCCCATGTTCATTCTGGGAGGAAAATGTCACCTGAAGTCCATCATTCAGTTTCTCTAAAACCTAGTGAAGCTCTTTGTCAGCCACAGATCAGATGCTTTCAGTCACTTTGTCAGACTAGGTGACTTATGTGCTTTTTCAGAAGGGGAATATCTCATTTTGGTTAGAAGTAATGAAGATCGAGCATTTTTCCCAGAAATCCCAAGTATTTTTGAAATGTCAGACATTCACAAGTTTCAGGGAAATACAGATCCTAACGGTCTCTTGTGGCTCAGACTTCCAGAAACAGCTTCTGACATGCTGTTTCAGTTCAGGTTGCTTTGGCAGTTTGGTTATTATATGTATTAGTGCAGCGCCCGTTCACCCCGCTGCTGCACAGAGCGCTGGTCGCTTGTTTATTCAAAGTTTATTAATATTGAACGTGTCGCGTGTCCAATCCAACACCGCACGTCCTCGGGTCCCCAGCAGGACACCCGCCAAGTGTGAAGTAGATCGGACGAACGGTTCTCCAGATATGTGAAGGACACACACACATACAGACAGAGATTCCTGGCTTTATAGTATGTTGATGTAAAGTTGAACATGATTATGTAAAGTTGGATGTACTATTATTAAATGCGGCACTGTTTTTGTATTTGCAACGTTCACGGTCGCTGTGGGACTGTAGTTTGTGTTTCAGTCAAGTCAGGTTTATTTATAGATAAATAAACATTCAGGTTTGCGACAGTGCTTCAGAGTGTGTGTGTGTGTGTGTGTGTGTGTGTGTGTGTGTGTGTGTGTGTGTGTGTGTGTGTGTGTGTGAGATAGCCTGTGCATGCCGACACGCGAGTGTGTGAATGGATATGTGATGACATTATGAGCAGCAGCCGGCCTGCAGACTGCAGGGAGGTAAACAGAATGTAAATATGATGCTGTAAATGTTGTTTTTTTCATCTGTACTGAAACAAATTCCACTTTCTCGGCTGTTGGGTGTGAAAAGGAACTCAAACTTGAATTTGTGGCTTTTCCCCACCAGTTTTTCTTGGTGGGAAAAGAGGCAAAAATGCATCATCTGGTTTTGTTTATCACCCAAAACAACCAAATAAACCCTGTCTGCAGAGCTGAGATGCTGCTGCACTGCCTCTGCTGCCAGAAACTTTACTGCAGGACGTCCCAGGACAGGTCTGCTGTGTTAAAGGATGTGACTATCAGACAAAACACATATCTGCACTGCTTTTTAACATAACATGTATATAACAGCATATGTGATATCAGTGTTGTTGTTAAAAGTGCTGTGTGGCATTTTAACAGCAATAAAGACATTAGTATAATTACTGTAAACAAACCAGACCATCAAGCCATGGGGCTTATGGGAAATGTAGTCTTAATGTACAGAAACACTGCTGTGAGATAGACATGGACTCATTTGTTTACAGTAATTATACCAAGGTATCACTATTCATTTTGATTGATTGATTGATTGATTGATTGATTGATGTTTAAATGTGCTACACTTAGCATCTTTAACATGTGTAGTGTGTTGTGTGTTTTTTCCCAAAGCAGACACACAGATTTTGCAAG
>NC_136005.1:2661529-2741529 GCF_048128805.1 Centroberyx gerrardi
GCGCTGGAACGGGACGACAGGGGGGAACCTGGCAGCAGTCCCATCAGTATCCTTGGGGTGTGTGTGTTTGTGTGTGTGTGTGTGTGTGTGTGTGTGTGTATCAGTGGTGTGTGTGTGTGTGTTGGGGGGGGGGGGTTATGGGTAGGTAGCTCTGCCGACGTAGCCTGCATGAAGTCAGCTCTGACGTAAAGGGGGTAGTCAAAGGGAAGGGATGTGTGTGTGTGTGTGTGTGTGTGTGTGTGTGTGTGTGTGTGTGTGTGTGAGCACCTGCGGTTGCGAATAGCCAATAGTCTTGTAATCACAAGGTCGACTGTTTTCTCCCCTGACTGTGTGTGTGTGTGTGTGTGTGTGTGTGTGTGTGTGTGAGCGGTTTTTTTATTTTTAGAGAGAACAAAAACACTCCTACAGCTGCTGCCAGCTGCAAGTTGTGTTTTGGAATTATTTTGTGTTTTTTAACCAAACTTTTATCATGATGCCGTCTTGTTTTTACTTGTTTTAAGTTTTTTCATGAGGTTAACGTCTAATTTTTATTTGACTGTTAAAGCACTTTGTAACCTCATTTAAAAAAAAAGTGGTATACAAATTAAGTTTATTATTAGTAGTAGAAGTAGAAGTAGAAGTAGTAGTAATATTTACTTCTGATCGCTGCCTAGTGGATCCTCAATTAACATTTAATTCTCCTCTCCCCCTCTTCATGTCTCTCTTCTCTTCTCTTCTCTCTTCCTCCCTCTCTCTCCCTCTCTCTCTCTCTCTCTGCAGTTTTGATGTGGAAAATGGCTTGTCGGTGGGTCGCAGTCCGCTGGACTCCCAGACCAGTCCAGGTTCTGGTCTGGTTCTGCAGGCCAACTTCCCCCACAGCCAGCGGCGCGAGTCTTTCCTCTACCGCTCCGACTCGGACTTCGACCTGTCGCCCAAGACCATGTCCCGCAACTCGTCCACCGCCAGCGACCTGTGAGTGCTTTAAAGGGGCTGCGTGTGTCATTTTAACATCAATAAATCATTATCACATTCATTTTGAGACATCAGTATAATTACCGTAAACAAACCAGAGCATCAGTGGTCAGCCTGTCAGCCTCTATCAGCCTCTACTCTGCATCCTCCATAGTTTCTCCACCTGGTGGATCTGGAGGGAAATCTGCTGGATCGCTTTACGGCACAAAACAGGAAGAGGTTCTGTTCTTCCAGAGCAAACGGAGCTAAAGCTGAAAGAGTTTCTGGCAGCAGATGGTGGAAGGAGGGAAAGGAAGATGGAGAAATCACTTCATCCTCTTCAGGGAGGGGGAGGGGGGGGCAGGAAGCAACGGGGCTGATGGGAAATGTAGTCTTAATGTGGAGAACACTAGAATTAACAATACTGCTGCTGTGAGATAGAGGAAACCAATCGTCTCCACCATGCTCTCGTTTGTTTACAGTAATTATACCAAGGTATCACTATTAATTTGACAATGATATATTGATGTTTAAAATGCAACATGTGTACAACAGGTTTAAGATAGATTTTTTTAGTGAGGGGTTCAGTGGATCCACTCCAGGCGCTGGAGAGATCGACAAATCACTTCACTTCAGTGTTTCCCCGCCTCATTCATTCTTCAGTAGTGAGCTTCCATAACAAGGAAATTATTGCCACTGCTGCTAAAGAAAATTAGAAATTTCAAATGAGAAGTTACCCTATACTCTCAAAAGTGCTATCATTTGTTTTGTCACGTTTTTAGAGTTATGGATCTCTCATTTTGGAATAAAACTCTCAGATATGAACAGTTGCAGAGCTACAACCCACACTGGGGACAAACCACTGCAATACAGTTACTGGGGAAACACTGCAGTTTATTTTCAATGTTTCTTTATGTAAGCCCATCTCAGGCCCTAAGTACACATTAACAATATGTTTTTTGGCATTTGGCTTTAAAGAGAGCTCCAGTAGACATTTTGTCAGTATAAACACTGAACAGCAGGACTGGGCTCAAGTCACTTTCAGGTCCATCAATTCCTCTAAACTTCAAATTGAGATGGACAACAGAAGCTAGATCTGAAGCCACGCTCTTGGATCAAAGCTAGTTTTTCATCCAGTGTCTCTGCTGCAGGTCTCTTTGAAGCCAGACTGGTAAAGCTACATTATATTAGGAGTGTGTATGGGGCCTCGTGACCAATAGCTGTCGCTCCTTTGTTTTCTCGAAGGGAGGAGGGATTGAAGCATTGGGAAGTCAGTTGGCTGCCTCGGTGAGACAAAGTGTGAAGACTGCTGTGTTTTCTCTTTCTATCTCTTTGGGCTGTGCCACCTTTCAGGATCCATAACCCCCCTCCATCACCTCCACCCCCCCCCCCACCCCCACCCCCACCCAGCACAGCTGTTCCCGACCGCTGCCTGAACAACACAACCTGAACCCTCACCCCCCCAAAACCATCACCACTGAAATTTTTTTGGAAAAACCAAACAGTCCCAGCAAGCACTTGACAAACGGGAAAAGGCCAAGTTCAACGTTAATCCAAACAAGCAAAATAATTTCATAATATGATAATATGGCACGATAAAAAATCATTAAAACAGCTTTGGAAACTGTTTTGCACTGATAGATGTTTAGGTCCTGATTTCACAAAACGATAAAAGACGTCTCAACAGGTTTTCAGTGTTGTGCAGGCCGTCTTATCAACCTCAAAATGTTTGCTGGCATCACAACCCACGGGACGTCCAGGCTGACCTGAGGCTGTCTCTGTCTCTGTCCTGTCAGTCCCGCTGCATGGAGCCACCTGAGGCCTGATTGGATACTGAGTGCATGTTGTGATCCTGATCCTCCAAAGAGCTGGACTTGATTTACGACAGTCGGCTCTCCCAGTTCTGAACGCATGAACACTGTTCCTGTTCCTAGGGTTTTAGATCTGCAAATATTTCTCAGAGTCAGAGCTGCTCATTGGTTGAGTTCAGCCTCGGTGGGCGGAGCCAAAGAACCATGTTTTTTTTGTTTGGAGCGCAAGTTAGCAACCTTGAATGGCAAAGAACAAACTCTTGTCAAAATTTACATAAAAATATAAATGGCAATGACTTTTTTCATTCATTCATGACCATGACATCATAATGTTTAAGGTCAGCAGCTAGCTAACTAGCTAACCTAGATAACTTAGTATGGTAGATTGTATTTTCCTGTTAGCAGCAGAGCGCTAGGCTTCATAATATTAGCTTCCCCCTCTCTTACCTCTTGTCTTTTTCTCTGAGCTTCAGTTTAACGGTAATTGTCCAGAAAAACAAATCTTTGACTCCTCCCACTGAGGTTTAATTCAACCAATGAGATTATTTCTGCCTCCGAGAGATGTTTGTAGAGCTAAAACTCGGTCTCCTCTCTTCTTCCTGCAGTGTGTTATTTGACCTCCGCCCCTGTTTTTCCCAGTAGTCATAATTTCAGCCTACTGGAGTATTCCCATACAGTCCTCAATACAGTTCTTATGACAACAAACCTATTTGTTGTTTGAGGTTTTGGTTCTTCCAGAGCCGGTCTGTCTCACAGCTGCTCAGGTGGTTTTTTCACCGGGTCTCTGTTTGTGTTTGTCTGTGTTTGCAGGCATGGAGAAGACATGATAGTGACTCCGTTCGCACAGGTGAGTCACATCTTCACCTGTCCTTCAACACAACGATCTGTATCAGGGCAGGAAACTAACATTGTTTTGACCACTGGCCACAGCAGCTGCTGGTTTCCACAGTTTACCACCAAACTGATACTCAGAGTAGAAAAAACAAAAAATCCCAGGGTTCCTCACTGGTCCTGACCCGTGGGTTGGAGAAAAGCTGATACAGGAGATGGTTCATTTTTCACACACACACACACACACACACACACACACACACGCACCTGCACACACTCTTTAACATTGGCCCAGTGACGCAATCTGTGTACAAGCCACAGCCTCCTAATCAGTGTCTGAAATGAACTTTTCTCTCTCACCTGTCAGTAGGTGGTAAACTAAAATAATTCACCTGCCAAGAATACATTTCACCAGCCAAAATAATAAATATACATTTTCATAGTAATGTGTCACCCTGCCTGTTTTCAGTGCCATTTTTTGTGTGTAGAATCAGGTGCTGTGTGTTAGTTTAAAACTTTCTCACTCACTGGGTAAAGTTGCTAATTCGTCATGAAGTGGAACAGAATTCAAAATGACAAGAAAGCGTTTTGAAGCAGAGTTTCAAAGTTTGAGATCAGGCAAAGACGAAAAACTGAATAGAACTGAGATATTCAAACGTTATCGTCTCAGAAAGTTACCGTACAGTGTGGCAGTGAAGCTTTCTGATTTATAGATTCAAATTTGATCAGTATCCAAAACCCCGACCAGGAACACACGTCAGCTCTGTGGGGTTTTGAAACCGGAGAGGTTTAACGTGCCTTCTCTCTCACGTCAGAGTTTTTGAAAGCGGAGAGGTTTGATGTTCGGCTCCTCTGGTGTTCGGCTGACATTTTCCTCGAGCCGCTCAGCGTGTCGGCCGGTTCATAAAACACTGAGCTGACGCCGACGGCGAGGATTCACATGATCACAGATCAGAACCTCCTTATTGCTGCTGACAAGAAAAACTACAAGGCAACTTTTTCTTACTTTAATTAAAATTTTTGAATGAGTTGGGACATTTCAACCTGTTAAACCTCCTTTCCAAAATACATTTGTTTTCCCTGGATTCCTGAAAATCAGTGTTTTGCAGGTACATGGACTCTTATCAAATCAATCTGGCTACGTAGAGTCTAACTAAAGTAAGACACTACGAAACATCCAATGACGTTCACCTACTTTTAATTTTTAAACCCGGAAATAAGAGAGTTGTCAGTTTACCTAAAACATCATCAGTTCAACATACGCTCTTCAATGTAAAGTTAATGCCTGGTTTTATTGTCTTCTATCTGAAACAACAGCTAGATGTCAGTTTTTTTAAAGGGGAACTGGTGTTTGCTCTTGTGACCAAAAGCCAACCACAAACTGTGCTTCTAAAAGCGCTGAGTGAGTAAAAAATACATTATATGTGTTTGAGGCAGAAGTGACGGGGGGGCAAATTCTTCTTTCTCCTAATATTGAGGGGAACCCATCTCCTAAATCTATACCCATGCCTCCAGTATATCACTCTAACGCCTCTCTCCCTCTCTCTCTCTCTCTCTCTCTCTATCTGTCTGTCTCTCTCTCTCTCTCTCTCTCTCTCTCTCTAGGTTCTTGCCAGTCTACGAACAGTGAGGAGTAACTTTGCTGTTTTGACGCATCTGCAAGATCGTGTGGGCAACAAGTAAGAACAACAAAACTGACTGGTTAACTGACTGACTGACTGACTGACTGACTGACTGACTGACTGGTTAACTGACTGACTGACTGACTGACTGACTGACTGACTGACTGGTTAACTGACTGACTGACTGACTGACTGACTGACTGACTGACTGACTGGATATCCCACTAACAGCCTGTCTGTTGGTTCCAGGCGGTCGTCAGGCAGTAACCAGCCCTCCATGTGTAAACCATGTCCTGCAGGTCAGTCTTCAGTTAACTCTACATCTGACTTCACTGTGTGGTTATGTACAGCCAAGCAGTAAATACATTATCACATATTTATATTTCAACAATGTATAAACAGCTGTAAACATAAAAAAAAATATGCACCAGAGGAGTACAAGATAAAGTTTGATTTTTGTCATTTAGAAGAAGATGTAGATGTTACTAAACTTTCACTTTTAAACCCAATCTAGCCTCATTTTAGCCTGGACGTCTTTAACCATTTAGATCTTTTAAACAGCTAATAAACGTAAAGTTGCTGAATGGGTAGTTAGGGATTGTTGGATGACGTCAACTGCGTCTGTCTTGCGAAAGCATCTTAAAACTATCATTACCTCATGTCAGTGTCCTTCTGTGGAAATGCTGAGACAGTCTGACTGTTCAGCTGTTTCAGTAGACTCTGACTGGAGTGTTTTCACATCAGTGGCAGTGATGTGGTGATGTCCTCTAAGGCTCTCATAGCTTCTAACAAGGACTAGATGATACTTGGACCTGCACCTTGCTGCGATACTGAGGTGTTGTGTTACTTAGCTGTAGTTTCGGTTCTGACCCCGTGACCTTTGACCCTCCAGAGGAGCCGTACCAGAAGCTGGCGGTGGAGACGCTGGAGGAGCTGGACTGGTGTCTGGACCAGCTGGAGACGCTGCAGACCAGACACTCCGTCAGCGAGATGGCATCCAACAAGGTGAGACGACCTCTGACCCGACTGCATACACACACTCACTGAGAGAATGGTTCTTTGGCTCCGCCCACTGAGATTTAACTCAACCAATCAGAGCTGAGAAATGCCTGTAGAAGTAAAACTCCAATCTGCTGAATCTGATGAGGGTGGATGCTGAACGCAGACAGTTGCTGATGAAGATTGGTTACACAGCACAGAATGATGCCTGTAACACACACACACACACACACACACACACACACACACACACCCATACACACACACACAGTCTTACTTAAGTCACTTCTGGGGTATTTACATAGACTTACATTCATTCCTAACCTTAACCACTGACCCAAAAATCAACTTTTTACCAATTGGGGACACGGCTTTTGTCCCCAATTGCACAAGCCGTCCCCAATCAACTGGTCTTAAGTCTGGTGTGTGTCCCTGAAAGTGACTTAAGTCATACCCACACACACACACACACACACACACACACACACACACACACACAGGCTTGTAGCCAATACACTTTCACTTGAATCACTTCAGGCAGTGAATTTGCTCTCTTCACTTCTGTCGTCACGGCGGTCTCATATATAATTCATGATGAAATAATTCAGAATGAAGGTTCTGTCATTAGCATAATGAACTGCAGCTGCAATTTACATTTCACACCGACTGAGTGAAAGTTAATGAACCTTCATCCTGTAGGTAATTAATCCTCAGCCTCGTGTGCTCGTGGACCCTCTGAGGACATTTTACATGAGACACTTTTTACTTTTACTTCAGTAGATTTTTACACCAGAACTTTTACTTCTACTTCAGTAAAATATCAGCATAGTACCAGTGCTTCTACTTGAGCGGGACAGTGCAGGACCCCCCCCCGTCCTGCCCCCCCTGCCCCGCTGCAGGGGTCAGTCTCCCTCTGTGTGTCCTGCTCCTCTCCGTCCAGAACAGACCGAGTGTCTTCTCAACAGGCGGCGAGCACACTGCCGTCTTTTTTAGAATTAAGCACATTTGCAGCAGCTTCAGTTCGCCCACGCACCGCTCTGTCACAACACACACACACACACACACACACACACTGGAACACCAATCCCTCTGTCTCAGGCGAAGATATGAATGAGCGCGGAGGATTTTCTGCCTCGATGGGAACCCCCCCCCCTCCCTACCTCCCTTCCTCCCTTCCTCCCTTATACACACACACTGCATGATACTCTGCTGTGATTGGCTGGTTCCACTTGTACAGCCACCCATTGGCTGTAGAGCCATGTGCTCTGCTGAGGGTGCTGTGCTGCGTCGCTCGCTTCGGGTTTGGCAGGGAAGGAGGATATCAGATTAGATTAGCTTTGATTAGATTAGATTTGATTAACTTTGATTTGGGGAAATAGAAGAATACATGACAGAAGACACAATTCATCTATATTTGAGCCCAGAGCAGAGCATAAGAAACCGTTATTAAAAACACTTATTTCCATTGTCATCCGTGATGGAAGACAGAATAGAACTTCTCATAAAACACAAAATATAATAAAAACTCAATAAAAAGATCGCAGGATAAAAAGGATGTCACTGTCTTAATAGTGGCTGCTTCTCACTTTCCTCCCAAAGTAAAGTAAACTTTTTTTTTTTCTTTTTAAACAGCAGCACACACAGAAAGCACGTCACTATATACTGTGCATACAGTCCAGTTTGACCGATGAGGGTTTTTGCAGGCCGATATTTGTAGACTGAAGCTGATGGTAGATGATATTTTGCACTGATATTCATTATCTTGAAATTTGACCATTTTGATGGCAAAACATTCCCAAAATGATATATAGTGTTCAGTGTTTCCCTCAGAGTGGAAAACATTTAGAGCATCATGGGACACTAAAACTCTTGATGAGGATGATAAATACGAATAAGAATAAAACTTCTTCATGCATACTTGTGTGGAATCTGATCAAAATGTCGCATTGGAATGAATTCATGTTAAGTGTTTCTCATAGACAACCAGTGTAGTATTGATTAATCACACAATAAATATGTAATCAGTCAAGTTTTGGTTGTTTGTAATGTTGGAGAAGTAGGAAATGAAGCTTATTCTGCTGTTATTAGTTATTCTAAGTCGCTCTGGATAAGTCAGCTAAACGTCTTCAGATGGATTTCTCTTCCTGACACTGTAATGTTGAGAAAGATTGAAGTGATTTGTTGTAGTGTTGATTTCTCAGGGGCTCATACACTCATACAGTCGTCTGGAAATGAGCACGTTCTGTATTAAATCACACACACACACACACACACACACAAACTTCTACATCTACAATGTACTTGCTCATTCAGAGACAAATGCTTCATTCTCAATTGCGGCTCATATTTGTTTTTGTTTTTTTGGGTGGCTGTTCATATCTATTTTAGGATGTAGCCCTTAAATCCCATACTAATATGAACTGACAGATGAGTGGACAAACAACAACAAAAGACGTCACATCAGTTTTCATTTCAACACATTTCAGTTTCAGTTTCTGAGGCGTCGAGGCGTCTGTTCGTCTCGTTGTCCTCCGTGCTAACGCTGCTCGGACAGACCGGCAAAATTATAACAACTGTCTCAAGGTGGATAAAGTCAGATTTACTTGTTGTCATGGCAACACTGACAAATTCTGATCTGAGCGTTCAAACACAAGTCGCTTGTACGTCACACGACTCGGGATCTGATTTTGTAGCTCGTATCGATCTGGTCCGGATCAGAATTGAAAACACTGTGACTCCGTGTGGCTTTTTGCTGTTCAGACTGATTAGAGAACATCAGATCTGAGTCACATGTGAGGGGAAACATCTGAATCGCTGCAGTGTGAACGGAGCCTGAAACTCTCACGGCTCATGAATGGAGTCTCCCTCCATTGAAAGAGTTAAGCAGCATCTCCTCCCTCCCTCCCTCCTCCCTCCCTCCCCGGCTGCTGCTGACACTCTGCACCCCCCCCACCCCCCCACCCCCACCCCCCACCCCCTACCACCTCCCCACACACTCCCCCCCCCTCCCACGTCAGCCAATCAGATCCCTCTCCTCCACCCGGCCCCTGAAGCCGGATGAATCCGATTGGACGGAGAGGGGAAACAGCAAGAAGACACGAGAAGACACACACTCAGTGAGGAGGAGGGAGGGGGGTTTCCTCACATTCTCTCTCTCTCTCTCTCTCTCTCTCTCTGTTTATGTTTCACAGTGTGTGTGTGTGAGACAGTAGTGAGTGCAGTAGCTGGACGAGCGGCTGCAGTCACACCCGTTCTTCCCCGATGGTCGAGCACATCCCCACCCTGCCTCTCCCTAACCCCCCCCCGACCCCAGCCCACCCCCCACCCCACCTCCCCACCTCCCACCTCCAGGACAGCGTATGGGACACCGGGAACTTTTTTAATATATATATCCGATGGACTTCCTTCGCGTCCGACTGTCCTTTTGACTGTTAGTGATTCTCCTCTGAAGTCAACATGTGTGGATGGATCCGCCTGCGTCGGCTCTCTGGGATTGTCTGTGCCGGAGACTCCTACAGGTGAGGGAGGGGAGGGGAGCGGAGGGGAGGGGAGGGGAGGGGAGGGGAGCGGAGGGGAGCGGAGGGGAGCGGAGGGAGCGGAGGTGAGGGAGGGGAGGGGAGGGGAGCGGAGGGGAGGGGAGCGGAGGGGAGGGGAGGGGAGGGGAGGGGGAGCGGAGGGGAGGGGAGGGGAGGGGAGCGGAGGGGAGGGGAGGGCCGTCCGGCTGCTGGCTGCTGGACCGCCTTGTTTACATTGGGATCTATTGATCGGTTTGTGCAGGCGCTGAATGCTGAAGAGCTCCGCTGGGTTTCTACCTGCCTGTCCGTCTGGCTGGCTGCTCTGAGAGAGAGGGAGGGAGGGAGGAGAGAGAGAGAGAGAGAGAGAGAGAGGGAGAGGGAGAGAGAGAGAGAGGGAGAGAGAGAGGGAGAGAGAAAGAGACAGAGAGAGAGACAGAGAGAGAGAGAGAGAGAGAAATGGCTAAAGAAACACGTTAGATTGAATAGTTGTTGTGATGTTGTAAAGTGAAACAGATTCTCAACAGTTGCTGTTTGGTTTATACGTGTGTGTGTGTGAGAGAGAGCGAGAGAGAGAGAGAGAGAAATGGGGAAAAAAAGACTAAAGAACATGTTAGGTTGAGTAGTTGATGTAAACAGCTGCTGTTTGGTTTATACCTGCAGGAATATGTTGCATCTCATTTGTGATTTCTGTGTGTGTATGTGTGTGTTTCTGTGTGTGTGTGTGTGTGTGTAAAACAGATTACAGCCAGGGTTTGGTTTATACCTGCAGGAGTGTGTTTCATGTTGTTTTGCTTGTGTGTGTGTGTGTGTGTGTGTGTGTGTGTGTGTGTGACATAGTAGCCGTGTTAAACCACTGCAGCGGCACTCTCTGCCCCCCCCCCCATCACCACCCCTTCCCCTATATCCCCTCCTCCTCCCCCTCCCCCCTCCCTCCTCCTCCCCCCTCCCCTCCTCCCCCTCCCCCCTCCCCCCTCCTCCTCCCCCCTCCCTCCTCCCCCTCCCCCCTCCCCCCTCCTCCTCCCCCCTCCCTCCTCCTCCTCCTCCACGTGCCCCAGCTGTTACATAATCAGAGTAGAGGATGGCTCCGCCGCTCCTTTCTGGGGAAACACTGAACAGCAGCGGTGTTTCTGAAGTCGGTGCCAGCGCTCCAGCTTCCTCTCTGTTTCTGCAGTCAGCACAGTAGCAGATCTCAGCGCTCGTTTTCCTCCTTCATTCATTCTTGTCCCGTATGAAAAACAAACTTCCACAGAGCGAGAGAATCCATCACAGGAAACATGAAGCCAAACTTTCTGTTTTTTCCTTATTTCACTGAGCCGAGTCGAGTGTTTTCATCTCAGTGAATATCTGCAATATTTTAAGCTTTCACTTGCAATAAAGTGCAATATAGTAAGACAGCAGAATACGCTTCAAATTGCTTACCATAAACAAACCAGACCATCAGTGAGCAGCCTGTCAGCCTCTATCAGCCTCTACTCTGCATCCTCCATAGTTTCTCCACCTGGTGGATCTGGAGGGAAATCTGCTGGATCGCTTTACGGCACAAAACAGGAAGAGGTTCTGTTCTTCCAGAGCAAACGGAGCTAAAGCTGAAAGAGTTTCTGGCAGCAGATGGTGGAAGGAGGGAAAGGAAGATGGAGAAATCACTTCCAACATGTTGATCCTCTTCAGGGAGGGGGAGGGGGGGCAGGAAGCAATGGGGCTGATGGGAAATGTAGTCTTAATGTCGAGAAACACTTGAACTAACAATACTACTGGGGTGAGACGGAGGAAACCAATCGTCTCCACCATGGATTTGTTTGTTTATTATACCAAGATATCGCAATTTATGTGACACTGATGTTTAAAAATGCTACACATGGCGCCTTTAATCTAGAGTATACATGTATGTTAACATGTTTAACTACAGTACATCAAGACTAACCATGTTTCTGGTTTGTTGTGTCCCTCAGTTTAAGAGGATGCTGAACCGGGAGCTGACCCAGCTGTCGGAGACCAGCCGCTCAGGGAACCAGGTGTCAGAGTTCATCGCCAACACCTTCCTAGGTGAGTTAACACCTGCAGACAGGAACAACAGGAACACACACACCAGCACTGCAGAGCTGCTAACCATGGCAGAATAAGAAACTCTCGTGAAAAGGATCAGTAGCCTCGATGCAAAAATATTATCGAAGACTTAATCTTATTGAAGACAGCGTTTTGACAGAAATGTCTTCCTCGGGGCGATGTCATGTGACCGCATGATCCTGGTAGAATATATAGAAGGGAACACAGTCAGAAAGGAGGAGTGGCCTCAGTCACATTTCCGTAAGCAGCACAATTGCTGCTACCATTGGACCATCAATTATAAAACACTTCAAAAAACGAAATACATTCTGTGTGGACAGATACTACAGAATCCATAAACTAGACAGTACAAACAACCTTCTTAAATTAACAGTAGTAAGTAGTAAATTAAGAGTAGTGTGGGTCTAAAAAGACAGAATAAATACTGCTAAACTGCTAAACTTCGGTCAATGATATTTCAAAATTAACCCTTCATTTTGAAAGTATATTAGGAGTCATTCTATTTGCCAAAATCAGTTGCGGACGCTTTAATTTACACCTCAGGATTTGTTTTATTTTGAACCAAATATCTCTATTCATCTTTCTTATACGTTTTGAACATTTTGTACTGTCGTAAAAAAAAATTGAGTGTGCTGAATTTCTGGTGCTGCTCAAATGTTTTAATATAAAGGGTGAAAGTATTGGATTTACATTGTGACTGGATGGAGATCTGACTTCAGCTGCTGTTACACCAAACCTTACACCTTATACCAGTTAACATGCATGGAAAACAGCATGGCTGAGAGAGGAAAGGAGAAAAAGGTTTTTAAAGGATGAAGGAGAGGAGAGAAGGATGGAGGTGAGGTGGAGAGAAGGAAGATTTTAAAGGATGAAGGAGAGAAGGGAGGTTTTTAAAGGATGAAGGAGAGGAGAGAAGGATGGAGGAGTTATTTTTAAAAGGGAAGGGAAGAGGAGGAATTTTCAAGGACAGAGGAGAGGAGGTTTTTTTGAAGGAGAGGAAAGAAGAGAGGAGAGGAGGATTTTCAAAGGGGAGGAGGGGAGGAAACAGGAGAGGAAAGGAGTTTTTATAAAGGATGGAGGAGGAGATGAGGGGTTTTGAAAGGAAGGAAAGAAAAGAGGAGAAAGGAAAAAGGAAAGGAGAGGAGGAGATGGGGATTTTTAAATGGAGGAGGAGAGCATTGTAAAGGAGAGTTGAATTGAGTATTTTTAAAGAGAAGGAAAGAGAAAAGGACGGGAGGATTTTTAAAGGGGAGGAGGAGAGGAGAGGAGGGCTTTTTAAAGGAAAGCAAGCAAGGAGAGGAGGATTTTAAAAGGGAGGAAAGGAGGGTTTTAAAGGAAGGAGGAGATGGGGAAAGGGTTTTTTTTTTAAAGGAGAGGAAGGAGGAGAGGAGGCTTTTTAAAAGGGAAGGAAAGAGAAAGGAAGGAGAGAAGGAAAGGAGGCTTTTTAAATGGAGGAGGAGAAGAGGAGAGGAGGATTTTTATAGGCAGGAGGAGAGCAGAGGTGGGTTTTTTTTTTTTTTTTTTTTTTAAAGGAGAAGGAGGCGCGGTGACAGCATTCCCGGACACATTGTGTGGCGTTGCCGCGGCAACGGGGTGCAATATTATTAGACGGCGCGTTGCGTCAATAGCAGCCTCAGTCTGTAGCAGAGCTGCCGGCAGAATGGAGGTCCGGCGGAGCGAGCAGGGAGCCGCCGGGCGCACGCCGGCGTGACGCCAGCGCCGCCGCTCCGTCCGGACATGAGCGACCCGGCCGCGGCTCTGAGGAAGAGGAGGCACTCCGACAGAGGTGAGGGGAGGAGGGGGGCGGTCCGGTCGCTCTGCCTCGGATCCGGATCCCGTTGGAGGGAATATTCCTGCCGTGTTAGAAACGAACGTGTGGATCAGGGGGGGAAACACCGAGGATGATGCAGTCTGTGGATGGGAGCTGAAGGCTGTCGGTGACGTTCAGATCCCGCTTTGGTGAAGATGGGATTATAATCACCTTGGGTTGCTCTAAAGGATGAGTCATTTTCAGCACCTCTCTGTGTCTGGTGTGGGACAGGCGGCATGTTGGGGTTACTTTTCAACAAAGGCTATAGTAACAGTGACGTATCGCTGCTGTCAATTTTGTTGGTTTCCATGCTTTCACTTCAGTTGAAGGAGTACATGCTCTGCTTTGGGTTGAGAAAAGTCTCTGACCTCTAGGGCTTATGAACCATTTTTAAAACCCATCAGAAATGCTTTGTCATCAAGCTGAAACAAGGCTGTTTTGTTTAGCTCCTGGAAAGTTGACAGGTTTCCGTCCAACAGCAACGATATGTTACACATCTGCACCTACTGTCATATAGTCCGTTCCTCTCTGCTCTGGCTGTGTAGTTACATATTTATACTCTAGAGTCTCTAGACATCTGCATATTCCTGTTTATTACTATTATTATATTTCTTCTATTACTGATTTCCACAGCTTCCCATCGGTGCAGTCAGTCAGGTTCCAACACAGAACCATGTGTATAGATAAGAAACATATTTCTTAAGAAAGAAATATGATGCATGTTGACCCAAATTAGACACATGGTTGCGATGAAAACAACATCCTTTTATTTCTCTGTGATATTAAGGTGAATTTGTGTTTGGCAGACTTGGGATCAGATTTCCTTTGACCTTCTGTTACGTCAGCTGCAAGGATGGAAGAGCAGGCTGGTTTCAGATCAGCTCCAGTTTCCTGCTCAAAGCTTGTGTGTTTCTGAAGTCAGAGTGACTTGATGTTTTGGTGCTATGGAGGAGAAGCTGCTGAGCAGAACCTGAATTTCATGGTGTTTATATACGTGTTTTATTTTAAACACATACTTATTTACATAGATACAATATTATTCTCAATACCAAAGCCACATGGATTTAATAGTAGTAGTAGGAGGAATGTTTATTGTGTTAGTAGCATATTGTTGTAGTTTTACTGTAGTTGCAGTAGTTGTACTAGTGTTAGTAATAGTGGTAATAGTAGTAGAGGTAGAAGTCATAGTAGTTTCAGTAGTGGTAGTAGTAGTTGTTGTGGTAATAACTGTAATAGTAATAGTGTAGTAGTAGTAGTTTCAGTCATAGTAGTACCAGTAATAGTTTCAGTAGTACTAGTTGTGGTCATAGCAGTATTAGCAGTAGTAACAGTACTACAAGTGTGCAGTGGTAGTAGAAGTAGTAATAGTAGTAGTTGTAGTAGTAGCAGCAATTTCAGTAGTGGCAGAAGCAGTAGTAGCATATTATTAAGTAGTAGTAGTAGTGTGTGTAGTGTGTGTAGTAGTAGTAGTAGTAGTAGTAGTAGTAGTAGTAGTAGTAGTAGTAAATTACTCCTACTACTACTACTACTACTACAACTACTTTTATTACTAATAAAAGTAGTTGTAGTAGAGTATTTGTTGTAGTAGTAGTAGTGGTAGTAGTAGCAGCAGTAGTAGCAGCAGTAGCAGTAGCAGTAGTAATAGTATTTGTTGTTGTTATAGTAGTAGTAGTATTAGTAGCCTAGTAGTACTAGACAGGTAAATAAACATTCAGTGCACAAATTAGACACAATGCATTTTCTCAGTGTAGTACTCACCACAACTCCCACTACAGAGAAGTGATCAGACCTTAACAGTGTGTGTGTGTGCGTGTGTGTGTGTGTGTGTGTGTGTGTGTGTGTGTGTGTGTGTGTGTGTGTGTGTGTGTGTGTGTGTGTGCGTGCACGTTGCAGAGAAGCAGCATGACGTGGAGATCCTGTCTCCGCCTCTTAAGGAGAAGGAGAAGAAGAAGAGGCCGATGTCTCAGATCAGCGGGGTGAAGAAGGCCACCCACAGCCCCAGCCTGGCACCCACCTGCATCCCCCGCTTCGGAGTCAGCACCCAGCAAGAGGGCCTGCTGGCCAAGGTGCTGCACACACACACACCATTCACAGTTCAGATACAACCACACACACACCTTCACATGTACATCATACTCAATTCACACTACAACATACTGTTACACTCAAACAGACAAGATCACATATTCTCACACAGACACACACACAGTCAGACAAGCACATACACACACACACATGCCACACAAAATTCACACGCAAGCACACGTTTTCTCACACACACACACACACATACACACACATACACACACGCACCGTGTCTCATAGACGTCTTGTCTTATTTCTTCAGGAGATTGATGACATTAATCGTTGGGGTCTGGATATATTCAAGATAGCAGAATACTCTGGGAACCGGCCGCTGACGGTGGTCATGTACTCCATCTTCCAGGTAGGAGGAACAGCTAGAACCTCAGCTAGACCCTCAGCTAGACCCTCAGCTAGACCCTCAGCTAGACCCTCAGCTAGACCCTCAGCTAGAACCTCAGCTAGAACCTCAGTTAGACCCTCAGCTAGAACCTCCTTCACTCAACCACAGAGCAGAAAGAGGAGGAGGAGGTGATGAGTTTTAAAACTCCAGCTCAAGTCCTTTTTCAAATTACCAGATTTTCCCCGTGGGAATCAATAAAGTTCATTTTAAAGGTGCTACGTGTTTCATTTTTACATAAATCATTACTACATTAATGTTGAGATATTAGTGGAATTACCATAAACTTGTTTTAAAAAGTGCTCTAACTTATTCATTAAACAGCTGTGGTCACTATTGAATTCAAAATTTGAATTTATCGCTACCAAAATAGTGTTTACAATAGGAAAGACTATTTTTAGAGTATAACAGACAGATTGAAAGATTGAACACACCCCTCCTCCCCCTCACCCCATCAGGAGCGGGACCTTCTGAAGTCCTTTAAGATCCCCGCAGAGACCTTCATCACCTTCATGATGACTCTGGAGGATCACTACCACGCCGACGTGGCGTACCACAACAACATCCACGCTGCGGACGTGGTGCAGTCCACACACGTGCTGCTGTCCACCCCCGCTCTGGAGGTACGAGTGGAACGGTCCGCTTGAATGAATGAAAGAGTGAAGACACAAAAGAGTTGTGTTCACGATTCCAGTATACTGTGCTGTATGAGGCTGTTCTCTGTTCTCCAGGCCGTCTTCACAGACCTGGAGATCATGGCTGTTCTGTTCGCCAGCGCCATCCATGATGTCGACCATCCAGGAGTCACCAACCAGTTCCTCATCAACACCAGTAGGTTCCTCCGTCAGACACAGCAGACAGCTGGGGACAGACACACTGAGTTAGACTGAGAGAACAAGGAACAAGGAAGACACTTTGGAACACCTTAGAACACATTACAACATTTTAAAATACTTTAGAACACTGTAAGACATTTAGAACACTTTAAGACATTTGGAATACTTTGACATACTTTAGAACACTGAAACACTTTAGAACACTTTAAGACATTTGGAACACTTTAGAACACTTTAAGACATTTGGAACACTTTAACATACTTTAGAACACTAAGACACTTTGAAACACTTTAGAACACTTTAAGACACTTTGGAACACTTTAGAACACTTTAAGACACTTTGGAACACTTTAGAACACTTTAAGACATTTGGAACACTAACATACTTTAGAACACTGAGACACTTTGAAACACTTTAGAACACTTTAAGACATTTGGAACATTTTAGAACACTTTAAGACATTTGGAACACTTTAACATATTTTAGAACACTAAGACACTTTGAAACACTTTAGAACACTTTAAGACACTTTGGAACACTTTAGAACACTTTAAGACATTTGGAACACTTTAGAACACTTTAAGACATTTGGAACATTTTAACATACTTTAGAACACTAAGACACTTTGAAACACTTTAGAACACTTTAAGACATTTGGAACACTTTAGAACACTTTAAGACATTTTGAACATTTTAACATACTTTAGAACACTAAGACACTTTGAAACACTTTAGAACACTTTAAGGCACTTTGGAACACTTTAGAACACTTTAAGACACTTTGGAACACTTTAGAACACTTTGAGACATTTTGAACATTTTAACATACTTTAGAACACTAAGACACTTTGAAACACTTTAGAACACTTTAAGACACTTTGGAACACTTTAGAACACTTTAAGACACTTTGGAACACTTTAGAACACTTTGAGACACACTTAGAACACTTTAGAACATTTTAAAATACTTGGTTGGTGGGGCCAGTTAGACTCAGCCTGTTCTGTCTTTCCAACATGCTATCTTGTGTCTTGTGCTTTATTTGTTTCCTTGTGTTTTATTTTGTTGCAGACTGTATTACATCATTTTGTTTTGTGATTGATTGTTGATCAGTTAGATCTAGCTAGGCTCGTTCTCTGTAAAGTTCCAAACCCGCCCGTCTTCACCTCCCTCTGTCCAGGTTCGGAGCTGGCTCTGATGTACAACGACGCCTCGGTGCTGGAGAACCACCACCTGGCCGTGGGCTTCAAGCTGCTGCAGGAGGACAACTGTGACATCTTCCAGAACCTCAGCAAGAAGCAGAGGGACTCCCTCCGCAAGATGGTCATCGACATGGTGAGAGATGACACACATATTCTTTTTCCGCTGCACCAGTGCGTCGTACTGTATCCATGCTGTCACTTTACAGAATGTTTCTCCATTTATATTTTGCTCATGGTTCAGTACGGTTAGTTTTCTTCTCAAGGACAGACATTTCAGGATTCATGTCTGTTGCAGTGATCAAACTCCTGACCATTAGTTCGTTTTTTCTAGCCACTAGGCCACTTTGCCACCTAGCAGCTGGTTCATGCTTCACATGGAAACGGATATGACAGAGGGCGCACAGTCAAAAAGATCTAATTGTAGTTGTGCACCACCTGAAATCTGAAACAACGCTGACAGCCCCGCAGTTACGTAAACACACCTCTGTCCAGGATTGGCTGAATGAAGAGAAACTGGAACTGGCCAAATTTTTTTTTTTCTTGTTGGGGGTCTGGAGAGCTGAGTCTTCCTACAGCGGCAGTAAAGTCTTGGGGTTTTCATGAGAAGCATGAATGCCGAGGTACAGATGTATCTGACGTATCTGTGTTCATACAGAGTTTGCGCGTGTCAAGCCACACGGAAAGCATGAACCAGCCATGACTCGCCGTCTCGTTAACCGAGAGCGACTGAAGATACAGACTGTCTGTGTTGTTGTCCCTGCTAGGTGCTGGCCACTGACATGTCCAAACACATGAACTTCCTGGCGGACATGAAGACCATGGTGGAGACCAAGAAGGTGACCAGTCTGGGAGTCCTGCTGCTGGACAACTACTCCGACCGCATCCAGGTTAGAGCGCCCCCTGCTGGCCTGCAGACCTGAGACTGACAGGAGGAGGATGTGTCTGAAAAGTCAGAATATACACTACCTACTGAACAGTGTGCAGCAGTCATATCTACACACCACTTTATAAATGGCAGGCAAATTAAATACATACTAAATAGTTACTAAATAGTATACAGCATTCAGAACATATTACATACTAAGCGGTATACAGCAGTCTTAACCACAGCACATATTACCTTCTAAATGGTGTGCAACAGTCATAACTACATGCTCCCTTCTAAATATCATGCAGTAATCATAACTACATATTACCTACTAAATAGTTACTAAATAGTATACAGTATTCATAACTACATACTAAGTCGTATACAGTAGTCTTAACCACAGTGTGCAGTAGTCATAACTACATACTATCTACTAAAGTCATAATACACTTAAATGATCAATAAATTATCAGAATCAGAATCACTTTAACTGACAAATCCAATAAATATACAAGGATTAGTCTTGATTAGACTGATGCAGAGACTGACTGACAGCTAACATATACTTATAGTACACACAGCACACAACAGACTATTACAGTATCACAGTACATACTGACACACATGGTACTAGACTACAGGACTTCACATACATAGACAATGCAAAACATATGGACAGTAGATTGTACATGTCAATCTGCAAATGTACATCTAAAAATCCTTCACAATGAATAGTTCATATCAATACATATTCCAACATAATCTGATATAATAGTGGTATAAACTTCAAATTGTAATTCTAAGCTACTATACTCAAAAAAGACCAAAACAGACAAATGAGTTCCTGTGTTTCCTACAGCAACCTGCTCCTCTTACTCCACATACTGTACAGCTATCAGCATGTTTACTATTAGCATGGGGTTTTATGTGTCAAAGTGCTGCCACCTGCTGGAGACATTGTGGCTATTACATCTGTATATAACTGAAGTCTTCTACAGTGGATTGTAATGTTATTGGCAGAGTCAGGACAGAGCGAAGGAAAACTGCCTTCAGCTGTTAGACACCAAACAAGTGAAACTAATATGTATTAGATTTCCTTATTTCCCCTTGATTCATGCAAATCTGTTTGATGAATGTGTTTTGTAACGTTTCTGCACTTTCTACTTTACTTCAAGATTATTTGTTTTCAGTATTGTTTTTTTATTAACATAACATTTAAACTAATAATCTGCAACATTTTCATATAACTTAATGTTCGTTTTGCTACTCTGTATCGGCTGCTCTAACTCAACAGTGATCCAACCTATATCCAGTTGATGAAAGCTTTTCTATTTGTTGTTCTAAACAGCCGGAGTCTGGTAGCTTGATGCATTTTACATTTCTGGTTTGTTCAGAACAAACAGAAGAAGAAGAACTGGGTAGTTAGCATGAGCAGCGATAGCCACCATGACTGAAAAGACAAAGAATAGAGAAACTCAAACTGCATCAACAGAAAATCCAAGGAAAAAGACGTCACAGTAACACAGTAACAAAACAAATTGAGGAACTTGAGTATTACCACTCTGACAGTATTATTATTATACCCGTGTCGTCCAGGTTCTGCAGAACATGGTGCACTGTGCTGACCTGAGCAACCCCACCAAACCTCTGGAGCTTTACCGGCAGTGGACCGACCGCATCATGGTGGAGTTCTTCACCCAGGGAGACAGAGAGAGGGACAAGGGCATGGAGATCAGCCCCATGTGTGACAAACACAACGCCTCCATAGAGAAGAGCCAGGTACCTGCTGCTGACACGCAGGGAGGAGGTGGACCTGAGGGGGAAAACACTGAGGGACCTGAGGGGGGAACGCAGAGGGACCTGAGGGGGGAACGCAGAGGGACCTGAGGGGGGAACGCAGAGGGACCTGAGGGGGGAACGCAGAGGGACCTGAGGGGGGAACGCAGAGGGACCTGAGGGGGGAACACAGAGGGACCTGAGGGGGGAACACTGAGGGACCTGAGGGGGAAACACAGAGGGACCTGAGGGGGAAACACAGAGGGACCTGAGGGGGAACACAGAGGGACCTGAGGGGGGAACGCAGAGGGACCTGAGGGGGGAACGCAGAGGGACCTGAGGGGGAAACACAGAGGGACCTGAGGGGGAAACACAGAGGGACCTGAGGGGGAACACAGAGGGACCTGAGGGGGAACACAGAGGGACCTGAGGGGGAACACAGAGGGACCTGAGGGGGAACACAGAGGGACCTGAGGGGGGAACTTGCCAGTTATTTACATACTTAACAGCCAGAAATCTGAGCACACTGGTGGAATGAAATCAAATGAAATAACCTTTTTAAATTAATGAAGTGAAAGAAACTCTGATATATACAGTTGGACGATTATTTGGAAGTGACTGCATTGTTTTTGTTATGTAGCTAGCAAGCAGGGCATCGCTGCACTTGTCAAGTGATTGTTAGCTAACCTAGCTAATCTTTCACATAGCTCATGTTTTGCATTTTAGGCAGAACATTATTTTGTAGCAGATAATCATACAGGTCTTATTATTATTGTTAGTACAAGTAGCAGTACCAGTAGTAGTAGTATTGTCATTATTGTTATTGTTAATCAAGTTTATGCGTAAGTTCCATCAGGAAGACCTAATGCCACCCACCTCTCTAGTTGAGTTGGTGAACACTTTCCCTCTCTTTTTCAGAGAACCAATCAGAGTTAGCCGACTCTTTCCCTCTCTTTTCAGGGAGCCAATCATCTAAGTTGGCGGGAGTATTTAAACGTCACACTCTCTGCTGCTGTCTTCCCAGTCGCTGTGCTTTTGAATTGAGTTTTCATTGAGCATTCAACCTTCTCTCCTGATTGTTGTTGTTGTTGTTGTTGTTGTTGTTGTTAGGTGGGGTTCATCGACTACATCGTCCACCCTCTGTGGGAGGCGTGGGCGGACCTGGTGCACCCTGACGCCCAGGACATCCTGGACACGCTGGAGGACAACAGGGAGTGGTACCAGAGCATGATCCCCCGCAGCCCCTCCCCCTGCAGCCCAGAGGAGCGCCACGCCGAGGGGGGGCCGGGGGCGGGGGGGCCCGCCCCCCCAGGAGGAGGGGGCGGGGACAAGTTCCAGTTCGAACTCACCCTGGAGGAAGAGGAGGAGGAGGAGGAGGAGGAGGAGGGGGAGTCGGACCTGGACAGCCCCCCCGAGGAGGAGGAGGCTCTGCCCGGCTCCTCCTCCCCGTCTCTCTCCCCGGACCCCCACAGCGTCAGCAGCAGGTACCGCCCCCCCTCGCCCCACCCGGCCCGCACCCTCAGTCTGGCCACCATGTCGGTGCGGAGCCCCCGCCCGCACCGGGCGCTGGAACGGGGCGACAGGGACAGAGACCTGAGCCAGGAGGGCGAGGGCGTGGCCTGCCTGCGCCTGGGCACGTAACACCCAGCACCACCTGTCCCGCCCCCACCCGCCCCCCCCCCCCCTTGCACCCCGCCTCGCATCACACCGCCAGACACAAGTGCCGTCAGGAGGGAGGAGGAGGGAGGGAGGAGGAGGAGGGGGGGGCGGGGGCAGGCCTCTTCCCAATAAAGTCTGTAATCACCACAGTCCCTTTACACTGGAGACGCCTCGCTCTGGACCGCAGAGGGACTTTCCCCCTCTGCTTCATTTTTTAAATCTTGTCAAACAAGAAGAATCGTTTCCGCCTCTTCGGTGCCTGAATGGCCTTGGTGTCCCGTCCCGCTTTGTTGTAGCTTCAGCTGGGAGCGCCCCACACACACACACACACTGCTGCGGTGGAGCGAGAGGAGAGAAGCCCGCTCCGGGTCTTCTGACCAGAACAAAAGGAAAAAAAAAAGCAAATGTCTTCCTCCAAATAACTGTTTGTGACATTCAGACGTGAGCGGCGGATAAGGATCGCGGTCGTGTGACAGGGTCTTGGAGATTATTTTGCACCATAATTTTAATTTAGGATATGAAATTGTTGAGTTCAGTTGGTGTAAGTGAGTATGATTTCTTTTGTTTAAGCCTCTTGAGAATGATGTGAATGATGAATCATTTTACCAAATACAGGATGTAGATGAGCAGCGAGAGAATCGACCGACCTAAACCTCAGGGTATGAAGAGAAAATAATTCTAATGTAGCACGGATGCGGTGGGTACCCCCGACCTCTGACCCCCGACCTCTGACCCCCGACTGTCTGCTTCCTGTTTGATTTACCTCCATGCCACAGACACTAAACTGAAATATTGTTTGACCTGTCTTGTCTCTACATTTGATCAAAACCCTTTTTTAGAAAATTTGGCAAAACTCAGGCAATTACATAATATATAGACAACCGTGTAGCATCATGAAAATGAATCGCTGAAGTTGAATCTGTCCCTGAAGCTGTGGTTTGTGTTCGGGGGTGCCCCAGTCTCACCTGTTGAAAACCCAAAAGACACCACTGATACGATTAGTCTGATCTTTATTTTTTTACCTGACGTGATGGATTGTTTTTTTTAAACGGTGTCAGCATTTTAAATTTGATTTGGAACCGTTCTTAGTTTAGCGTTTTCCCGGTCTCGTCTGTGTTTCTGTGCTTCAAAAGTGTTTTTTTTGTTTTTGTTTTGTTTATCAGGTGCCTCCACAGTAGCACTTTAGCGTCTCGCTCTCCTGTTCAGTGTCAAAGGGCTTCACCCCACCGCAGGCCGACTGATCACAGACAGTACAGTTTGGCTGAAGGTACAGAGAGGCAGGGCGGGAAACTAACCAGCCAGACACAGAGGTCGCTTCGTTCAGAAATTCACGAGCCAATGCAACTTCTTACCTGTAAGCTAACAGCTTGGCTACTCGCTAAACTGGCTATAGAGCATTTGATGGACTTAACCACCAAAAGTCACTAGCATCCCGCTGTCAGCGAGTCGTGAGCCTGGAATTATAAGACTCCATCTGAGTTCAGAGACGCTGGAGACACTGAAGCCCAGATTCCTCAGTTGCTTGAGCTAAAAGCACAGAGTTTTCATCTTATTCTCTAAGAAATGTATACAAGTTATGGCACAAACAAGCTCTCTGATAGAGTTCTGCACAAGCAAACAGGCTCTTCATCACCAAAACTGCTTCAGCTGTGAAACGGATCCACAAGGCTGCAGCTTCCTTAGTTCTGAATAGACAAACTCTGTCAAAGTCTTTGTGTCTCCTTTCAAATCATCTTATATGAGCTACAATCATTTGGGAGAGTTGGTGTTGGAAGTGTCAGTGAATTGAGCTCAATCTTGATTTGCATGGCCTCACCTACAAATCAATATGTGGGCAAAATAATGAGATTTACATTTAATTTACAAGAGGCTTCATTTTTTTTCACCACTATCAGGCAGATTTCCACTCACTGTGGCAGGTTAGTGAACAGCATGGCTTTCTGTTTTGGTCATTTTGGTGATGCAACACACTCTTCTCTACACAAACCTTTAGTGAATCTGGGCCTCAGCGTTCCTGTCTGATCCCTTATAGCAAAACTATTACTACTAACCATTTGAATTAGCATTTTTACACACATTTTCAAAGGTTTAACTACAGCCACATGTAAAAGTTGTTGGTCATCTTTTATATGAACGTCTCTGTTTTTATCCAAACTGTCAGAAGGGAGCTTATAATTCCACAGTTAACTTAATTAGTTGATTTCCCGCCCTGCCAGCAGGTATTGAAGTAGCCGTAACGGATAAAGGTGCATCTTTTCAAAACCTTTTCAAAACCTGCAGACAGAAATTAATTTGCCTCTCGTCCAAACAATACAGTTTGTGCGTCGTTCCATCCAGTTCTCTGTCTTATTCGGTGGTGGAAAACCGCTCCACTGGGAAAACTGTGTGCCATGAAGTGTTTAACAGACACAAAACACCTGCCAGCCTAAGATGCTCTACATTTTTACACTAGAGATTTTAACCTGATGATTGTATCGAAGTCGCTGACTTTATAGTGTTAGTTTTTACGAATGATAACAGTATTTAAAGCAGACGATTCGTTAGATTTTGCTCAATCTAGGATCCGTCCGTTCAGCCCTTTCCTAATCAGATGGGTGAGATTTGAGGATGTGTGTAGTTTCAGGAGTTCATGACCTTTTTTCTGTAAGCAGTTCAGTGTGGAAGCGTGTTGTTCTGTCGACGTCACTGAGGTAGAAAAGCCAGGAAGCGAGCGAGCACTACAGAAGATACGATGCCCTTCCTGGTTAGGCCGTAGTAGAAAACACTAGTCCAACAGTATTCCATTAACAGCTAGTAAGCTTCATTACTCAGCCTTACCTGTGGTAGGAGTGGCTGCAGCCTAGTGTTAAAGGGCCGTTCCACTGTTTTCAACTCTTGCTGGATGATATTTAATACCTCAGACTGTCGTTTGACTCGTTTTGCCTTTTGAGATGTTTGAAAGGTTCCTACACACTTCTTCTGGAAAAGGTTTGGAAATTACACAGAGTCTGGAAAAGTATGGAAATATGTATTCGCTTGTCAGATGAAAACCTTGTATGTCCAAAATGTCAACTTTTCAGGAAATAAAAAAAAAAAAAGAGTCTTGTTTTAGCTTGACAACAATGTATTTCTGAGTTTATCTAATGGATTTTGAAGGATTTAATGAGCCCAATGGTTTCTAAAACCATAGAGAACCATGTGACCCTTCAACTGAAGTTAAAACATGAAAATCACCAAAGTTGGATTACAAGGTTTTCTCATGACAACAGTGATATTATGGTTCTGTACTGATACACGTTCTCAGTACACAGTAAAATTGTCGGTGTTAATTTAACTCCTAAAGTGGACTCATATAAACATCATTTTAACAGTTTGTTTATGTGAGTCCCTTTTACACTTTCGGAGTTAAATTAACACTGACTAGATTCACTGTCATTTCACAGAATGAAATACCGGTTGTTGTGAGGAATAATCTTCTGTTATAGAACGCCGTTGCTTACTTGACGGTCATAATGCCAAGACAGATCACATTAGACATCATACAACACATTAAGTAAAAGTAAAAGTAAAACTATGGACTTTTTAAAAGGAAAGTGTGTTGGAACTGTATTTTAGGATCCATTTTCTGCTGACTGCACACTCCCTTCGGCCTCCTGTGCATCTCCAAATGAACCTTAGATGCCTTCAAAAAAAAAAAAAAACTCTCCATGTGATGAAAATGCCATGTTGACCTCAGCCGTCTCAGACTTTTAAGAAAGTTGTTCCACTGTGTCATGATTCAGCCTCTGCCAGCGAGCTTCCCCTTCCTCTACCGGCGGCAGGTTTTGGCAATTCAGCGCTGGTTTTAAGACGGATGCTCAAAAGTGTCATCAAAAGGGAAAAGCAGCCAGTGAGGGCATCAAGCCTTAAAAAAAGACATGAAGAAGCTGACATAGTAAGAAAAAGAGAAATGTTTCTTCCTTTTTTTCTTACTATCTCTGCTTCTTAACATTTGTTTAAACCAGCTGCTTTTTCAATAGAACAAGTCCACATTCCTCAGTACAAATTCCCGTAAAAAAGTAAACTTAAAGTAATAATCCATGTCATTTTCATATAAATAAATGTAATTTTTCAACAGTGATCCAAACTATTTCCAGTTCATAAATCTTTTCCACTGTCTGTTCTTAACAGCCGGTGTCTGGTCGCTCTTTCCTGCCACACAGGAAGTGATGCGTTTTACGTTTCCCGGTTTGTTTGGAATAAACAGAAGAAGAAGAACTGGGTAGTTAGCATGAGCAGCGATAGCCACCATGACTGAACAGACAAAGAAAAGAGAAACTCAAACTGCAGCAACAGAAAACCCAAGCTCCGCCCACACTGTTTGATTGATAGGTGATGAGGCTGAGCAACAAAGATGGAGACAAAAATGTAATTTATCCATTTTGTTGAGTAGCTTTGAAGTTTTGAGAGGGAATTAAAAATCTTTTTCGGTTAAAGTCAAAAAACAAGAATTTCGTGGATTACCACTTAAAAGTTTCATTGTAAAATTTCTCCATTTTGAAGCGTTTTGATGCCGTTTAAATCGATGCGAAACAGAAACATATCACTCTTCTCAGAAAAAAAAATCACACCTACAAGTTTAACATGACATTTTCATCAAAAGGGATTTCCATGGATTTGAAACACTGAAGCTACTAGTTAGTTTTGAGATGCTACAGCAGAGTTGAGTCAGCAGAACGGAGACTCGGTGTCTCAGTAACGAGCGACGGTCTGAGGTGTTAAGAGACAGGAAGTGGCCCAGTGTTGAGACAGCGCTGCGGCTCTTTACAGGAAGTTGTCATACAGTGCCATACAGTGTTAAATGTGTTGACGAGCAGCGCGCCGCGTCGCGCTGACACTGCCACCGTTAACCTCCATGTCGTCTCGTTCTCTCAGCCTCCGTGTCGTGCGAAGTTCTACAAGATATTTATTCTTAATACGTGTCTTTTTCGAGACAAAGTACTGTAAGATACGAGTTTTGATTTCATGTTCTGGAGCCGAAAAATCAAGTATACCTTACAGAGATGTATGTATACGTCTGCCACTCCAATGTCTGTTGAGAGAAAACGACTAGATTTTGTTTCTCATTTTAAGCCAAAAGAGTCTCGGGAGTTCAGGGTGTTTCAAGTGGAAAATGCCAATAAATTATATGGAAATTTACCTCAGACTGCCTCTGTTTTTCTTGCCATGCCTTTACCTCACACCTGGTTTTCCTGTAGAGTTTAAAGGGGAGGGGGCAGGGATCCTTCACTGTTCCTACAGTTTTATATCATTACACTGAGTCTATTGAAACACACCTGTGAACTTTTTTCATGTGAAAATAATTTAGAAATATTTTTAGTACTTTATTCTCTAGCATCCTTTTTATTTCCATCCTCGAGTTCCAGGCTGTTTTTAGGGCGTTTCAAGCTGCCAGAAAGAGACACTTCTCTGATTGGCTGGCATTACTAGAGGCTCCGCCCTCCTCCCTCCTCCCTGCCCCAAAAGCAAGATGATTGGTCAACTTAGTAAGGTAAGCTTGCTACATCACAAACCAGCTGTTCTGATTGGCCCGTTTCAGAGGCAACATCAGAGCGTTGGAAAAACAACAAATAGTACAGTTTTCAGTTTTTACTGAGCGAGGATCAGAATCAAAATAGAATTGTTGAGGTTATGACTTTGACACCTGACATCTGACTCCTCTGAAAGTCTTTTGAAAAGCAACATCCAGAAAAAGAAAGACTGAAAAGCTTCCAGAGAACCAGTTCAGCTGTGATGAGCTGCAGTGGCTCAGAGGGTTAAACAGCTACAGGGTGGTTTTAAGGTTGTGGGTTCAAGCCCCGTTTCTAAGAATCTTTTGCAGGACAGCATGCAGAGGAAAGACTGAAAAGCTCTGAGAGAAGATCTTCAGGTGTGAAGAAGACCTGGTGGTGTGACGGTGTCGTTTTCAGCGCAGACTCTGGGTTCATCTGAAGCTGTTGGGTCGCTGGTTCGAGTCCCACTGTGACCCCTAAACACTGAGGTGGCTTCTTATTCTGCTATAAAATTAGGAAATGTCCCTTTGACTCTAAACTATATTACTGATGACAAGATCCATTCACGTGCTTGAAGTGGGGAGAGAAAGGCATATGTAGCTTGTTTCTGTGTTTCTCATGCTTTCGTCAGCTAATTCCCCTTTATCCCATAAACTCCAACACAAATCCATACATGCAGGTAAGCACACACACACACACACACACACATTACACCACACCATGAAGATGGACAGAGCTGGAAAATGTCCTAACTCTTTAGCCGTCAACAGCCGCTGCTTTGACGAGACTCACCATTTGGGAATGTGATGATGAGCACATGAAATATTGACAAAGCACATATTTGAAGGCGAGACTCCGGCATAAATGCATAAACATGAGATGGTATTTTTTTAAGTATGCATGAGAATGTTTGCTACAAAATGAGACATCTTCATCAGGAAAAAAAGAACTAATGGCAAAAAAGAAAGGTGCAACCTTACAAAATGTTTAATGGCACAAAATTAAACAAATTACGGTAAAAAGAGTATATAACTTATGTTCATTTATGACCAAGGTTTTATGACCTAGGACAGATTGCATCCTTTAGATTTGGTGATATGGAGGATGTTCTTCAGATACTTTATCCCACAAACTGGATACAACATTTTGGAAGAACTACCAATATTGTTTCTCCACTAAGGATAGAGTTGCTACAAAAGGAGACACTTTAATTGCTTGCCCATGTATTAGATTTGTGTGTCAGTCCTGAAAATCATGTTAGAGTGGAATGGGGAAAAAAAAAAAAAAGTTGCCATTTCCATTTCTTCCTTGAACTTGATTAGCCTCGTGAAAATCCACTTTATAATTTCAAAACTACATGACCACTATAATTTCTCTTCTTCCTCACAGAAAAAAGGGAATAAAGGGCAGGAAGGCAAAATGAACAAATAAGTTAGCATGGACTTTAATGTCTGTACAAACTGTTAGCTCACATCATCTGATCGTTACACTCGTTATAATCTGCTGTGTTTCTGCAGGAGCTGCAGGCAGGAAACAGACGATGATGTTGATGTTGATGTGTAACTTGTGTTCAACATAAGCTCCTGTCCAGTTTGACCTGCGCTCCGGTGCAGGCGGGCGGCTTCCCTCCCTAAACACAAACATTAATATCACAATCCCATCCCATCATGTGACTGTACGCCAGGCTCTGATACTTAAAATATTTGATATTCAAGAAGTTCTAAGAATCAGAATCACTTAATTCATCCAAGTCCAAAAAATGATAAATATAAATAAAAGTACAACTATTTTCTTATGTTACCTAAAAAAATAACTATTCTGGACAACAGATCACATATAGAGCAAGACATACTGCATATATAGATCACTACATACAGCATATATTCAATATATAGAATATACAAAGTGATTCTCACCTTGTAGAGTTGGCACACCAAATGGAAAAGTGATGACATTGCCTTGTCCTGATTCTCGTCTGTGTATTCCTGTAAGAGAACAGCAGATTATCTTTGATCTATCATGACCTTTAGTCTGTTTTACATGTCAGAAATGTACAGAACTGTCATCTAAAACCACATAACAGCTCTTTGGTTCATCAGTACTTTAAATGCTTGCGTACACCAATGAAAATGAAATATTCTCTTGACCGAACGTTTCTCAGAGACAGAATAATCTGATTGGTTGAGTTAAACCTCAGTGGACGGAGCCAAAGTACCACAGTTTTTCCGGCTAAGTAGCGTTAGCCTGAAGCCCAGTGAAAAAGACAAGAGGTAAGAGAGGAGGAAGCTAATATTATGAAGCCTAGCGCTCTGCTACTAGCTGAAAAAACACAATCTACCATACTAAGTTATCTAGGTTAGCTAGTTAGCTAGCTGACCTTCCAAATTCAAACTAGCCATACTAGCCTATAGCTATCTAGGTAAGCTAGTTAGCTAGCTGCTGACCTTCAACATCATTAATAAATGGAAAAAGAAGTCATTTTTCACAATTTAGATTTTTACATCTCTTTAGACCAGAGTTCCTTCTTTGCCATTGAAGTTTGCCAGTTAGCTAACATTTGGCTCCGCCCACTGAGGTTTAACTCAATAATTCTGAGAAATGTTTGTATAATAAAACTGATGCAGTTTATATATCCACGACGGACAGATGCAGTGCAGTCTCAGCGGTGTTTTACCCCGTTGAAGGTGACCCAGGGGACGTGGTTGTGGGCGGGGTTTAGCGCTCTGGTCATGATGGCGTTGTTGTGCATCAGTTTGTAGCCCAGATCTCCTTTCACACAGGAGTCGATGTTGGACCACGACACTGCAGGGGCATAAAGCTGCAGACACTGGACCAAGACGACAGAGCAGCATCACCAACAATACACATGCAGTGTATTAGTTTATTCAGAGTTTGATAACATACCAAGAAATATGAGACTACAGTCAATTTTCTCTTAATTCTCTAGAAAGATGATATTGGAAGTCCTGGATGAAGAAATCCAGGAAATCCATTTACAGTGTGGAAGACCCATGGAATGCTACGCAAGCTAACGTTGCAGTTCAAATTTCAGTTCAACCTGGGTTCAAATTTCCAATACCACTGCAGGTCTTGCAGAAGAAGTTTGTTGAGGGTCAGTGAATGGTTTTTCTTTCAATACTCACAGGTTGGGCAGCGTTGAGAACGTTGGCTGCTGATTCCATGCAGTTGATGACTTGAAACGCTGCGTGGCCCGCTGAATTGATGATACAGGCCTGAGGAACACATTATCAATCCAAACTGATTAGATTCTTGTTTAAGAAAATGCACTGTGCTATAGGTGATGAAGCAGTCAGCATGCAAACCTCAATCATGTTCCCGAGGCATTCAGGCTGTCCATGCTGACAGGTGAAGGGAGAATTTGCTGACGGAAGCTCCTAGAAGGAAAACCAAGGATGAATCTTGATTCTTTGTAGGGCTTTCAAACCAGGAAGTTGACTTGGTTAATTGCTGCAGACACATTGCAAGGCAGAAATAATACAGGACTGGCATTTGGTTCAGGACGAAATCTAACAAGACCACAGAGTGCAGAAACAGACTAAAGATTACCTACATTCAATGCTGAAGAATGGGCGCAAATGAGGTCAGCCTATCTAAGAACTACCATAAAGGACCAGGGTTAGCGTACCTTAGCGTTGCCATAAGACCAGAGTTAGCTTACCTTAGCGTTGCCAAAGGGGACTAGGGTTAGCGTACCTTAGCGTTGCGATAAGACCAGAGTTAGCGTACCTTAGCGTTGCCATAAGACCAGAGTTAGCTTACCTTAGCGTTGCCATAAGACCAGAGTTAGCTTACCTTAGCGTTGCCGTAGTGGACCAGGGTTAGCGCACCTTAGCATTGCCATAAAGGACCAGGGTTAGCGCACCTTAGCGTTGCCATAAGGACCAGGGTTAGCGTACCCTAGCGTTGCCATAGTGGACCAGGGTTAGCGCACCTTAGCGTTGTTATAAGGACCAGTGTTAGCGTACCTTAGTGTTGCCATAAAGGACCAGGGTTAGCGCACCTTAGCGTTGCCATAAGGACCAGGGTTAGCGTACCCTAGCATTGCCATAGTGGACCAGGGTTAGCGCATCTTAGCGTTGCCATAAAGGACCAGGGTTAGCGCACCTTAGCGTTGCCATAAAGGACCAGGGTTAGCGCACCTTAGCGTTGCCATAGGGGACCAGGGTTAGCGTACCCTAGCGTTGCCATAGTGGACCAGGGTTAGCGCATCTTAGCGTTGCCATAAAGGACCAGGGTTAGCGTACCTTAGCGTTGCCATAAAGGACCAGGGTTAGCGTACCCTAGCGTTGCCATAGTGGACCAGGGTTAGCGCATCTTAGCGTTGCCATAAAGGACCAGGGTTAGCGCATCTTAGCATTGCCATAAAGGACCAGGGTTAGCGTACCTTAGCGTTGCCATAAGGACCAGGGTTAGCGTACCTTAGCGATGCCATAAGGACCAGGGTTAGCGTACCTTAGCGATGCCATAAGGACCAGGGTTAGCGTACCTTAGCGATGCCATAAGGACCAGGGTTAGCGTACCTTAGCGATGCCATAAGGACCAGGGTTAGCGTACCTTAGCGTTGCCATAGGGGATCAGGTTGACGGTCATGATGTCCTGCAGCATGGTCCAGGTAGGGAAGAGCTGCTGGGTGATGAAGGCTCTGCAGCCCGGACAGAGACTCTCATAGTACAGAGAGACTACGACTGGAGGAACGGCCGGGTCGGGCCTGGTGGCGGTCAGCTCCATACACTGCTTCTGCACCTACACACCATGAAAAACAAACCTTCTGTAAAACGGAACAGGTCCGTTCAAATATTGCTTTTTCACTATGGCCATAGACTTGCTATGAGCAGAGACACCTTAACTGGATCTATGTAAAATCTGGAGATGAATTAGACAGAAGACAGTGAATTTGGAAAGATGGAAAAGATGTCAGAGCACCAAGATGGATTTTATGGGGATAATATGCCACATTCATGTCAGATTTACTGTAAATATAACCTGACCACTGGGGAAAAAAAAAACATTCATGTCTGCCTCTGACTTGTGACTTTAATTAAAAGTAGGATATGTGAGAATTTGTTATCTGCTCCAATAATACCACAGATCCAAGGTCATTCAGGAAATGAAAACACTGGATGATTCTTATGTATTATTAATTCTTACTGAGCTCTCATCACTATAAGAACAGATGACATTTGAATGTACTACACAATGGGGTACACATAAAATCAGACCAATTTACTTAAAACTTATTTTACAAGTTTGTCACAAGGAAGCCACTGTGTTCATGCACCTGGTCCACTGATAAACAGGTCAGATCCCCATTGTGTTCAAGGGGAGAATGAACAGAACAGTTAATTGAACCTTGGTGAACCACAAGCCTGTGAGGCACGATAAAACTCAAGAAAATTTTTTTTTTTTTTCCAGCTTTCAGTCATCTTAAAACTCATTAGACATTGTACAGTAACGGTCCACAGTCTAGTCTGTGACCCAGACCTCCAGTGTGGCTGCTGGGCTGCAGTCACATGCTGTTTCTGGGAAATTCAGAACCTCTGGTGCTCAATTTCTAAAGCATGATTCTCATTTCAGTTCAGACAAGGGAATCTTTGACAGAACTCGACTGAACTCATGATGAAAGACAGTGTTTTGGGAATAACAGCCATAAATAACGAAATAAATAACATTTTAAATGTGTATATGTTGTCTTCTTCCATAACGTATACAGGGTTTTGGGAATGAACTCTTCCACTCATGATGGGAAAAGTGCGTTAAAAATAATGGCCATTCGCAAATCACCCATAAGACAAGCTTAGCAAATCATCTCACTAGTGTAGAATATAATTCATAATAAAGCCTACAACCTATAAATCTGGACAAATAATAAAATTGCCCACAAGGGGAAAAAAAGGAATGCATATGAAGCTTGATATATTATTAGGTTTTTAGTGTAGTTTTTTCCAGAGTGAATTATGAGTGCAACAGTAGAATAACTCATAATTCAAGCAAACAATAGTAAGAGTTAATTCCCACAGTCAGAAAAATGAATTTAGCATCCAGAGTCAGACAGACTATTTAGTAAAAGAAGATAGATAAAGAAGATATAGATAAAATCCCTCTCTCCTTAGCTGCTTTATAATAATTCTACTGTCACAGGAATATTATCAGGCCTTGAACCTCCAGATTTTTTGGCTGCTAGCAATTTTAGTGATCTAAAAATTGCAACTCATTGCAAGTCACTCTGCATAAGAGTTTCAGCTAAGACGGAAATGTAAATGCAGATCCCTGCAGATAGATGACAGCAGGTAAAATCTACTCACCTTGCATTCCAGTGCGATTTCCAGGGAGCGACACCACTGGGACGGAGGATAGGGGCAGGACGGTTTGGGATGGGACTTTCCTTCACTGCTCTGGTCAGTGAAGAAGAGTAAAAACACAGCGAGCAGCACTGTCAGCTTCATGTCTGCAGTCATGAAGAGGAAACACTGCACACTGACCCAGAGCAGAGATAACAAACCACACAGGCTGACTGGTGGCTCCTCCTCGGTCTGGAGTGATCCCAGCTGACTGAGCCCAATCAGGCTGATTAATCAATACCAGGTGTCACTGACTGTGCTGCTTTCAGGCGCTCTTCTTCTACTTCTGAGTTCGAAGGTCCGTAAATACGACTTGTGGGTGCATTCAAGTGCTTTTGGAGTGTCGGAAATTAGTGCTGAAACAAGTATTTGATTAATCAATTAGTCGATTGAGAGAAAATTAATGAATTATACTTTTGAAAATCAATTACTCGTTTCAGTCATTTATCAAGTAAAAATACCAAACATTTGCTGGTTAAAGCTTCACAAAGGCTAAGATTTTTTTGCTTTTCTCCATTTCATCTTATTATAAAATGATCTTTTTTGGGCTATTCAGCAAATTTAAGAATCACTTTGGGTTCTGATAACCTGTGATGGCCATTTGTCATTATTTTTGACATTTTATAAACTAAACGATGTGATACTAACCGAATCTGCTGCTATCACAAATCAAAAATTGAACAAATCTGAACACACCCAAGGCTCAGGCGACCCGAGATGAGTACCGCCCGAACCGATCTGCCGCACACTGAACCCCCCAAAACTCAACTCAAGGGAAAAACCATGCAAGAAATGTATGGAGGAGAACAAAGAATAGAAAGTGCAGAGAAGTCTTCAAGCAAAATGCAGAAGCAACAAAGGCCAAGCTGATGAAATAGGGAACCGATTGGCTGAGTTGATAGTTGTGTCCACTTAAAGTTAAAAATGGTTGAACTTAAGGAAAACTGTAAAACTGATTGTTGTGACTTTATTGAAGGATAAAACCCCTTGAGATTAATCATCTCGTTTTCAAGGTGGTCCCATAAACAAACAACAACACAATACGAAAACAAAAAAAGGATATAAGTATACACACACACAATACAGCGGCTCACACACACCCAACCCCAAACCCCACATCCCTTCCCCACAAACCACTGGAACAAGTATGCACTACCTGAAGAGACAAATATTGCAATACCATATCAGATCAGTCATTGAGTGACGATAAACAACATATAACATTTGTGCATGTAACCAACACTCACCTGCACCTACATATGAATAATACAAAGAAATCAATTGACTATGAGAGCAGCTTCAAAAGCAGGCACAAGTTGTTTTTAGATGAACAAGCAGCAAATTCTTAAAGGAACAAAAAGAAGTAATGCCCTTAAGAGAAGTAGGCAGCTTTGTATTTGAAAGCTCGACGTGACTATGATTGTTATTGCTTCCATTTAGTTATGCAGATATATAATGTATGTAACCAAGGATTGTTATAGCCATATGTTATGTTATGATAGAAACTAGCATTAGTGAGGATTTGCATAGGTTTCATTGCAACATACTTAAGATGATAAAAATCTTGTCATCCACTTGCAGCTGGGCACAAAAAAATAAATATGATGCAATTGTGTGTTTGTGAAACACAAGTTCAAGCAGAGGGGAGGAGTAATCTTTACAGAATCTGCAAGGCAGGGACAGAGAGATAAGAGAGAGAGGAACCAAGAGAGAGAGAATGATATAAAGGAAGGGGAGAGTTGTAGAAAGGGACCTTTGTTTTTAGGCTTTGCGTGTTATGAATGTTTGCTAGAGAAGACAGTTTTTTAGTTTTTGAAGACATTTTTGAATTTTTGTATTCTTCATAACCTAAGAGAGAGACAACTCCTTTCAAGAGAAAAATAAATAAATAAATAATAATAATAATAGTAATAATAATTATACATTTGATTTGCATAATGCTTTTCTAAATACTTGAAGACACTTTAGTAAACAAGATACACAAAACACATAACAGACAATATCAATGAATAGGACAGAGAATAAAATATTTCAAATAGGGAGAAAGACAATAAAGTTCAAATGAAAAGAGCAAGAGGCCGGAAGAGAGTTAGAGATTAAAATCATTGTATGTAAGTTCTCCTTTTATTATTCTTGAGTTGTACTAGGACAGCAGACCTGCAGGGCTTATTTAATCATTGTGCTGTGTAACTTTTGTATTGTGCATTTATTTCATTAATGGGTGAGCTCTAGCCCTTCTGACGGGGGTTAATTAGGTTTACCATAAGAGACACTTGGGCCTCGTTATACCAGGTTTACCTTAGACCTCTTTAAATGAACCCTCTAAACAGTTCCTTGAGATTCTTTCTTGAATGTCAAATCATTCTGTTGCGTAATCTGAAGGTCTTACATTGGTTCCAGTAAGGTTGGTCAGGGTGTTTAGTTTTGAAGGGGGTTGTACTACACTCACGACCAAAAGGAGAACAGGACCGCCAATAATAAGATAAAGCAACAGCTAACTTCAGGCTGCACATAAACACACTGACCACACACAGCTGTTAGGTTGATCCTTACTGTGTGTGATAGGCCAATATCCTGACTATAGTGGGGTCGGGGTACTGGGGGGAGTAGATCAGCATTATGGTCAACGATTAATCGAAAAAATTATTGTTAGATTAATCAATAATGAAAATAATTGTTAGTTGCGGCCCTATCGAAAATAATGCAGTAGACTTGATTAGGTTGTTGTTGAAATCAGGTTGGGGACTGTGGATCCGTCTGTTTGTTCCTTCATCTGTCCGACCATCACAGGTGAAATCTCAAAACACTGCTACTCACATTTTGATGAAACTTGGGGGAATGATGCATCTCACCGCTGTGTTCCAGCATTTTCAAAATGACATTATTTGGCCCAAAGGGAGCGCTACAATTACAGGTCAAATTTGCATGTCTATCTTCAAAATTGTACATTGAGCAATTTAAGTATTGTTTGCTGAACCTAATCTGATGGGGTCGGCACTTCACTGAGTGGTGCTTGACAGGACAGATGCACAATGTAAAGTACATTACATTACAGTACAGTGCAGCACAGCACAGCACAGTACAGTACAGTACAGTACAGTACAGTACAGTACAGTACAGTGCAGTGCAGTACAGTACAGTACAGTACAGTACAGTACAGTACAGTACAGTACAGTGCAGGTGAATGGGTGAACATCAGCAGTTAATTGAAGCACACAAGTAACTGCTGATGATTTAAATTCCAGATTAGTCCAAACCTGCAGCCCTGCACTATTCCCTTGTAGAAGAAGGCCACTAATGAAAGGTGTTTAAATCACCAGGCTGCCATGTTGCGTTGCAAAAAACACTCAGAGCAACTCAGCAGACCATCGCCTCGACTTTATTTGGGGTCTGAAAGTGCATACAGGAACACTGATGTTCTGAAGTAGTTAAAGAAAACTTTTACACCAATAAAAAAAAAGTAATAAACCAACAGATTTCTCCACTCATGACATAAAGAAAACACAACAAGTTATTTGAATACCTACCTAATTAAACACAAAATGCTAAACATTATTGCATAATTGACCAAGTAAATAAACATTTACATTAAACACTTTACAGTATTTTCTCACAGCATTAGGCTATTAACTAACTGCAGCTAAATGCATCAGATCAAAGCTGAAGGAGGAGCCACAGTCACAAACTGAAGGGACAAAAATCAGAGGGACAAGACATGATTTTAACAGCTGTAAGAGCCAAGGTGATGAGGATGGACACTCAAAAGTATTTCACCAAATACCAATTTGCACAAGTCAGAGCAAAACAAAACTCAGTTAAGTTTTTTATGAAGTCCCTGGTTCTCAAACAATTATTTTAAAATGTTTTACTTCATTCACATTCTGCCTTTGTCCACAAACACAATAGTAGCCTAATACTGTGTAGGAACAGGAGAGAACTTTTATAGTGCTGTTTTAAGCAGATTGTGGTTTAGTTCAACAAACATTTCTCAAGGCAAAAATAATCTCATTGGTTGAGTTAAATCTCAGTGGGCGGAGCCAAAGAACCACAGTTTTTCAGAGTACAAGTTGGCTAACTGGCAAACTTGAATGGCAAAGTAGGAACTCTGGTCAAAATATAAATAAAAGACTTTTTTAATTCATTCTTGACCATGGCATCATGATGTTGAAGGTCAGCTGCTAGCTAACTAGCTTACCTAGCTAGCTATAGGTTAGTATGGCTAGTTTGAATT
The DNA here is from genome assembly GCF_048128805.1 of Centroberyx gerrardi. Classification (NCBI taxonomy): domain Eukaryota; kingdom Metazoa; phylum Chordata; class Actinopteri; order Beryciformes; family Berycidae; genus Centroberyx; species Centroberyx gerrardi. Next base: position 2,700,036 of record NC_136005.1, read on the forward strand.
TGAAGGTCAGCTAGCTAACTAGCTAACCTAGATAACTTAGTATGGATAGATTGTATATTTTCAGTTAGTAGCAGAGCACTAGGCTTCATAATATTAGTTTCCTCCTCTCTTACCTCTTGTCTTTTTCACTGGGCTTCAGTCTAACGATACTTAGCCAGAAAAACGGTGGTTCTTTGGCTCCGCCCACTGAGGTTTAACCCAGCCAATGAGATTATTCCTGGCTCTGACAAATGTTGGTAGAACTAAAACTCAAATCTGCCTCATTAACACTTTTATGTCATTTCTTTTAACATTACATTATATTTTGTATAAGCTGTCATTACCTGTCTTTTCTAATGTAAAAGAATAAACAGTAATGTTGTTGTAATGGTTGTCAAAGTTCTGAATCTCAGGAAACAATTTATTTTTCCCAAAATGGATGTGTGCTACTTTGGAGTATCCTTCAAAAAGTATTTAGATTTGTAGATTTATTCAGCTTGCACAAAGATAAAACGTGAAGTGGTAAAAAAAAAAAATAAAAAAAAAAAGATACAATGACATAAATCATAGGAGAAAAAAAGCCCCCTAAGGGTCTTATGAGACATCTCACCTCACCAACAAAATAATACTGAATGGTCGACACAAAACTGATACCACCCAACCCAGAAATAAACATCTATCAGTGCTACAGCATACCAGTCTCACCAGCAACACCTCCACATTTAGCACCACAACACATCCACCTGCTGCTGTGACAGGGTGGATGCACATGAAGACAGTCAGTATCTCCTCCTCACATGAGATACTTGTGTGCAAATGCTATGCTTTAACTATAAACCCACAGAGTCTTCCTTCCCAGACACAGGAGTACAGTACAGAGCGTCCACTAGAGCTGGGTATCACAAAAACAGATAACCAAAACCTCAAAATCTTAGACTCTTACTATGAAAAATCTATTTGTTGTTGTTGAGGATATTAGTGTTTTTAGTGTTTTAATATTTTTTAAATGGGATATCAGTTGTACAGTCTGATTCCACTTGGAAAAGCAGATGACATGTACGGATGTTACAAAGAAAATAATTTACCCTCACATGATGAAAACGTGCTTCAACGTAATAATCTTCATTTTCATAGCAATAGATGTCCACTATGCTACTCTCTATCCCCGACTGATATAACATAACAGTGATCCAACCTATATGCAGTTCATGAAAGCTTTTCCATTGTCTGTTCTAAAAACCCGGTGTCTGGTAGCTCCCGTCTGTTTTGAATCAACAGAAGAACAACTGGGTAGTTAGCATGAGCAGCGAGAGCGCCACCTACAGCAACTCAAACTTCATCAACAGAAAATCCAAGCTCCACCCACACTGTTTGATTGACAGGTGATCTCTGGAAAGTGCAGTGCAGAAACACCACAGTGAGGCTGAGCAACAAAGATGGAGACTAAATTACAATAGAGAGAATCTAGCAGATCACCACTTTAATTCAACAAAGAAAGACAAAGAAAAAAAAATTTGGAACCACTGTTGGTATCAAAAAATGTCCTACAATACCCAGCCCTAATGTCCGTATTATATATTATTTGGTAATACGTAGTTACCCTATTACACAAAGACAGCATGCAAAAGTCAAACACTCACACTGTTTCACTGCGACACATCAGACACTCTGTCCTCAGCATGGTAACACAGTCTGACGAATGGATAACTTCAAGTGAACGTACACAAAGTGCATTCAGCACAACTTGTTTCACCAGTGACCTCAAACAGAGAAGTGCATTTAACAGATGTGGCAGGTAGTTTCTGAAAGCTTTCTACTGACATGTTAACAGAAACAATTACACACAGCGCTGAAAATACTGAAACTGAGAGCAAAAAAGTAAGATTTAGCTACTCTCTTAGCTGATATACCTGACTTCTCTGGGCTACCCAAACTGACAATACTATCAAACTTCTTTACTACTGCATTTCCCTATAGAAATAGTTTAATGAATAATTCACTGTAACCCACAAGCACCACATATATATACTGTATCTCCACTCACAAAGTGCACAATCAAAGAGAGAGTACCTGTTACCTAACCAGGACTGACATGAGGAGATTTACAACTGGGGCGAAATTAAAATGTCACAGGTTCAATCCCCGTAGCAATAACTATGTCTGTCAACAGCTTGTGTCCTGTTGAGGTGTCCTTGAGCAAGACACTGAACCCATACCTGCTCATTAACTCCAAAATGAGATTTCCACCGTAGACATTCTTCCCCCGGCGGCCATTTTGAACTTACATCACACTCCGAGTAAGAAACTACCCAGAAGAGAAAGTAGGCTACAGCTCTGTTGTGTATCAAGATCACACATCATACACAAATCGGGAACTGGACAAATATTTAGCATTTCATAGATTCCCCACTGAAAAACATCTCAAGAATCCAGGATATGGGTTCACATTTTAAGGTAATATATTTTGCCCACTATAGCTTCCAGGATCTAACCTAGGTAGCTAGCTAGTAGCTAACAAGCTACCTAGGTTAGATCCTGGGAAGCTAGCTAGCTAGCTAACTTCCCTGCTAAATTCAAGCAGTCGTAGTTGTTGTTCCCGTGATTGCTAGCTAATTTGACAACTGTTTGGTCTATCTGAAAGTCTTCAGTTATGTGTCGAAGTAACACTAGTAGTTTTATACAACCTGTTAGGCTACATATGGTATTATTTAATATTTTCCCTGTTTCCAGGTACAGTTTAGGTCATGGCTGGGATTTGATGATTGAGTGACTAAATAGTTAAAAATGATTTGATGATTGAGTGACTAAATAGTTAAAAATGATTTGATGATTGAGTGACTAAATAGTTAAAAATGATTAAAATGACCCAGCAGGGTTTTTCTTCTTTTTTTTTTTTTTGTATACCTACTTTTGAAACTCCCAGTACCTACTGTATATCTGCCAATCATCCAGGTAGAGTTTCTCACCCCAAGTGTGATGTAAGTTCAAAATGGCCACTGTAGAAATAAGGTCAATTTGACAAATTTGACACCTACTTTTGCAAAATGATTGATCGCACTAAAGTTAAATCAAATTATGATACTTAGATAAGGATAGAAATTGCTGGTACTCTATACAGTCATGCTTTGGATGACAAAATGGTAACACTTATACAGCCTGAATCCTCTATTATATTGAAAGATGAATGGTATGAATGTGGTATTGTTTTTTCCCCAAAAAATAGATATACAGTATATTGTTTTGGAATATAACACTTTAAATGTACCACAGGACAGCTGGTACCCTAACGGCCCCATACACAATGATCAACTATAGGAAAGCTACTGTTCTCCCAAAATATTATCCCATGTGACTCTGTATTGCAGCCTTACATCCAACTAGACACAGCCTGACAGTGTTGGGCTGCTGTAACACACCCAACACCGTAGCCTAATGATTTATGGGACAAGACCCCAATGCTGAGTCTGATACACAGAGAAATATAATGGCTGGAACAGAAACGTTTAAAGGCACTTTTCAATAATTTCCTATAGGACCCTGCTTCCTACATGACCTGTATGTTATCACTAGAGACCGGGGTCAGGGCTTATCAAAGAGGTGGAAATCTTAAAGGACCGCTCCTAGATCGCTGACTCCAACCAAATCCTACTGTAGATAAGGATTCCTTGGAGAACCCTGGAAAAATATACTGAAGAACAGGTAGTTTCATCCAAGCAATCCATAAAATCCAACTAGCTGTGCTTTATGGGTGACCATGCCAACTCTTGCGATAACCAAGAAGCTAGTTAGCGATCTTCCTTGTTTTCTCCTGTTTTTTATTCTTCTCGCTACATTGAGGAAATCTTTTCAGTCAGTATTTGTGCCTACTGCATCACCGCCGTACCCATAATCACAGTACAGAACGCCCTCTCGCGTATTATTGCTATACTAACGCTTTAAAGCAAAAAATTCAACCCAAAGCATAATTCACGAATATTATTCCTGTGACAGTTTAATCACTATTTGAGAACATAAACTCACTTCAAAGCTGGAAAACAGAGATCTAATCTGTGGTGTCCTAAAGACTCTGTGAACTTGTTTATTTATGCTTTTACACTTGCCAGACCAAAATGTGTCCATATCCCTGCATCCACAGAGTTTATTTCCTATTCATTGTCAATGGAGCAGCTCAAAGATGCGTCTCTGAATGGCAGCATCAGCAAAATCTTGGTTTGTTGTTTTCAGCTTTGGGAAAGACTTGTTCAAGTTCGTAAGTCTAGACTTAACTGTCCAACATCATAGGAATAATATATTGCTGTTGTGAGAGAAAAACATACTGCAATTTTGGTGTTAGTTTCTTTTTCTAATAGGAGAATTGAAAGATGACAGTGAATTGTGTGTTAAGTGAGTTTCATGACCCTCGGGTGCTTGAAACCTGTGAAACCCCGTCGTGAAAATAAAAAAAATGGACAGACATGAATGATAATGAGCATTCATTTCATCATTCTTCAAAAGTTGACTTTTTGCAGTGTTTTTTCGTCCAACAACAGCCACATGTGAAATCAGTTTTAAGGTGGATTGTCCCAAGTCTGCGGCTCTGATCTCTGATCTCGAGGTGTGTTTGTATTCTGGTTGTCTGGTTTCAATAAAGTGCTTGTGTGTGGTCTTCAGTTTGTGCATTACCCACAATGCCCCTGTGCCGGGCAGTGCGGGGTCCCATCCTGAGCTCAGTTTCCCAGAAGCACCATAATCACACTGCTCCACTGATTCATATGGATCTAAGATATTCTCAAAACCATGGAGAGATGCACCAATATCACTTTTTCACTTCTGATATCCACTCAGAGTAGGAAACTTTAAGCACTGGCTTATACAAGCAGTGTGCAATATAGACCATTAGTTTGGGGTCACTGGACAAAAATATTTTTTAAAAAAATCAGCTATAAAGTAAAAGTGACCAAATCCGGAGACACACGCTTTGATACTGTATGAAATTTCAAATTGCAAATTCATGTAGAATTTCCTGTCACTTGCCTTACGGAAGAAAATTTCTGTTAAAAGACTTGAAACCACATCAAAGAGTGTATGTCCGGATTTGGAAACTGTTACACTAATCCAGATAAGATCAATTTCTTTGTGAAAATGGCAAAAAAAAACGTTATCAATGCAGTCAGATTTCAGTTTGGGGAAAATTCTCTGACACCAGTGTGACTCTGGTATCGTCCCTATATCTGGATAGTTGCGTTCCTTCCTGGTAACTGCAACTTCCGTACCATCATGGTTTTTGGGAAACTCTGATACCGGTACTAGCGTTGTCATGATAACCAAAATTTCGGTACTACTTGCAAAAGAGTTCAATATTGAATTTTAGACACGTCCAATATTTTCACTAAATGTGTCCTGCAAGCTGAAATTCCTTTTTAATGTGCGGACGGCACATGGACCAGACTAATTAAAAGAAAGAATGGAATAGATCATAGATAATAGAAAAAATGGAGCATCAAACAGTCCACCACGAATTGAACTGGATCCCAGTCCACTTAAACTGGTAAACTGGTTGAGAAACTGGTGCCAAGAGCCAAATATGGAACTCTTTCACTTCACAGAGCCGACAAAGACGGACATCCAACCAACATCAAAACCCCTGATGTGGAAAAGCTGTGTTCTTCTGTGAAGTGTGTATTGAAGTCAGCATTCTGTTATCATGACAACACTAACCCACAAACATGATCTCATAAAAAGGTGTGAAATGAGCACGAACTCGGAAACACAGATTTACGTTCTGTGGGCACGAATTATGTGAAAATGACGTTCCTCCACCACAAACTGGATTCTGTGGCAACAGCACGAGCCTTAAGTTTAGGCAGGTAGAACAACTTTGGCTAAGGTTTGGGTTCAGGTAATGGTTAGGCAACTAAAACAACAGGTTAGTGAAAGGCTTTAGTCATGGTTAAATAAGAAAAACTTTCGCTAAAAATATTTGACTCGTGGTAGAAATTTCCTTCGTAGAAGCTGGGAATTGAACCCCAGTCAGCGGCATTGAAGGTAAACACATTCGCCCATCCACCACCCGACTTCAATGTGACGCTACTTCCTGTTTATACTCGTGTCTCCTTCATGTAACCGTTTCATGCTGGGAAAACAGAATTTTAATACTATGTTACGTGCCACCAACACGCAATTTGGTGTTAACAAGTCGTGTTCATTTCACATGTTTGTGTGAGATCAGGTTCACTAACCGGCGCTCTGTCTGAGCCTGGTATCGACCCGACGTCCAACCACGGTGTCCATATGTCTGCGTCCTCGGTGCTGATACAGTAAAGCTTTGGGAAGCCCGGTCAGGTGGAGTGCTGGTGAGTCTCAGCTGGGCTGCTGGCTGAGAGCGGGCCAGGCCAGAGTTACATTCAGCTGCTGGTTGTGCTGGATCAGGGAAGTGTGTCGGTAGTGCAGGACCAGCTCTCTCAGTGAGGAGTACAGGTTGTAGGGCTCAGCGAAGCCGAAGCCTGTGGACGTCCTGTAGATCACACAGTGCTTCACATCTCCGTCCACGCTGCAGGGAGAGAGCAGCGGGGGAATCTGTCAGACTCCATGCAACACTCTCAAAACGGATGTATATGAACATAACTGCACCTTTGTAGCTCAGGTTCAAAAAAAGAGGAAAGTCTGCACTACCGAATAAATTACAAACGTTTATTTTAATGCACAGCAGCAAACACAGAACCCAACACGTTTCAGCACTTCATCAGCTTCTTTTCACCTTTGTAACTCAACAGGTAGAGCAAAGCATTAAAGGGTAACTTCGGTATTTTTCAACCTGGATCCTATTTTCCCATCTTTTTGTGTCTAAGTGACTAAAGGGGGCAACAATTTTTGAAATTGGTCCAGTATTGAGGGAGATCGCTTCAGCCGGCAGCCGCGAAACGAGCTGCAATGTACGTCCACTAAAAGTTCTTGTTTTTGCCACTGACAGGCTCAGATAAATGAAACGTTTTTCTTTACCTTTCGCTTGATTCGGTCTGTGTGTAACTTCCTGCAACAACTCAACTCTCGCGAGACTTGAGCGAGACTTGGTTACAAACAGACCAGATCAAGCGAAAGGTAAAGAAAAATGTCCTTTCCATAATGTTGTCAGACACTTATAATAACAATCTGAGCCTGTCAGTGGCAAAAACAAGAACTTTTAGTGGACGTACATTGACGGTGTGATTTGCCCCGTCAGATTACATTGCAGCTCGTTTCGCGGCTGCCGGCTGAAGCGATCTCGCTCAATACTGGACCAATTTCAAAAACTGTTGTCCCCTTTAGTCACTTAGACACAAAAAGATGGGAAAATAGGGTCCAGGTTGAAAAATACCGAAGTTACCCTTTAACACTGGCAGGGTTGGGGGTTCGATTCCCACTGCAGCCACCCAAGATAAAAATGTATGCACTTGTGGTGCTGTAAGGATGAATACAAAATGTCTAGCAAATGGCATTCGTTACATTAAAGCTGCGCTTGGCAATTTCAAATGTTGGAGGCCCCAGTTGGCAGCATAATTCCAACAGTTATCAAAATTTGATTGGATGAAATTTTTGCATCTGCCCCCGAGTGCAGGATGAGCAGAAATGTGCTGTTTACGGTCTGTTCATTTTGATATAAAATTTATAGAATCAACATGTTTTTTTTTAATCGGCGTACATTAAGTCCAGCAACATCGGCAAAAAAGGTAAAACAAAGTATTTTTTCATTGGGTCTTTAAATGAATAAAAGACGAAGCCGGAGCCACTCACACCACAGAGCAGGCGAAGGAGCCTCTCTGAGTCTGGCTGTCTCTGATGAGGAAGGTGCCGTCCCTCCTCCCCCTCAGCAGCTCCTCCGCCTCCCTCCTCCTCATCCCGCCCACGTACCAGCTCCCCTCCTCCTGGTGGGCGTCGTCCGGCAGGGTGTACGGGCTGGGAGGGGAGGGGGGGGGGGGGGGTTAGGTTAGTTAAATGTAAAACTTAAAACACACATGCTAAAAACTCACAGGGCAGGTGTTGGATTTCCCTGGATAAATAAAAGCTGATACTAAAGAAAATAAATGATGATGATACTCACTCTTCATCGTGGCTCCCGGTCCCCAGCCAGTCGTTGATCTGGCTCTGCCGTGTGCCTTGCTGGGTGAGCCACCTGAAACATGCAGAGGACTGTCATGTGTGAGCAGTACGAGCTTTCAGTCAGAGCCTATCAGTTCTCTTCTGTAAGGCCGGGTATCATGGGAAAGTTTTCAATTTTAAAGTCTTCCCTATTCGGTCTCCCTGTCTACTTTCGGACTCGCTAAGAGAAATAACTAAAGATGCATTCTGTTTTATGCCTTTCACCACAAGTCACCATCTGGGCAACGCTGCCAGCTGGAACGTGAGGTGCTGAAGGTTTGAACTTACAGCAGATACTGATCTCTGATCTTCCTGAGCTGGACCAGATCGGGCTTCAGGCGGTTCATCTTCCTGTCCACCTCCATGTTGGCGAGCGCCTGCCTCCTCAGCTCCTCCTCCAGCCTCCTCTTGCTGCTGTGGATCTCCTCCACCCGCGACTGCAGCTCCTCAGAGTTACTGTGGATCCTGGGAGGAGGAGGAACAGCGTCAAGGAACAATTTACCAATCCATATGTAATGTAACACGCCTATGTTTTATTAGAGCTGCAATATGCAACTTTTTTCACATTAACATTAATGCTAAATAAACAGCATATATGGTAAACTAGCAGTCTGTGTCTGTGCGACTCTTATCTGTGTTTTCATGCCTAAATCCCTTTTGCTGAAATATTTTGGGACGTATTTTGCCTTCAAGTGTTCAAGTGTCAACATTTCCGGGCTTTCAGATTCTATCCAGATCAATTTCTTTTTTATGCCTATTGCAAAAATTAATGGGATTTTTGGATTCTGTTTGCCAATCATTCTGTTTTTAGAATGGGTTAAGTCATGTAAGAAGAAATAACATACAATTAAGTTATTACATATTTATACTGTATATAATGTGTTACTGAATTTTAAAAAAATATATTTAGCTAACAACCATGTACCGGAATGCTAAGTATGGCTAGTGAGTTTTTATTTTTGTCTTTGCATTTTTGTCAAAACCATCAGAATCACCTCAACTAATAAAGAAATGCAGAATACAGAAAACCCGAAAGCAATGGATCATTTTACACCCCTGTTGATTTTCACATTAGACTGAAAGGGGGCGGGATCCGGCATTCCTTATTTGGGACAAAAAGTGATGTCATGCTTGAGAAGACTATTCCAGTTGCTGTGGGCGTGGCCAGCGGTGACCGCATCTTACTGGGTTTTGGTTTTGAGTTTTTATATAGTTGTACAAAGTAAGTAAAATAAAATAAATCACAAGTGAGATAAAAATTCCAAAAGTGTGTGAGTGTGTGTGTGTGTGTGTGTGTGTTAAGGTTAGGGTAAGGGTTAGGTTTAGGCAAGTAGTGGTTATGGTTAGGGTTAGGGTAAGTCTCCAGGAAATGAATGTAAGTCTATGTAAATACCCCAAAAGTGACTTAAGTAAGACTGTGTGTGTGTGTGTGTGTGTATGTGTGTGTGTGTGTGTGTGGAAGCCTACTTGTCGATCTGTGTGTTGCTGTCTGGTGTGAGGAACATGTCGATGTATTCCTTGCTGTAACGCTCCTGAGTTTCACACTGTTCCTCAAAGATCCGGATGGTTTCACTGAAAGCCTCGATGGCCGTCCGCTTGCTCTGCAGTTCCTGGAGAAAAACAGAAAACAAATCTGTATTTCTCATTTTTTAACTCATTTATTTATATTTACACAACAAAAGCCATAGAGTGTTGGTAAAGCGAAGTGCGTCAGTGTTTCGGGACGCTGCAGCACCTGGGAGGTTTGTGTGAACTCCTCGTACAGAAGGTCGTACTCTCGGCTCTTCTCCTGGTATTGATCCTGGTAGATCTTCAGCTGTTCTCCGACCGCATCGATGTCGTCTTCCATCACAACCTGCTGCTGCACAGAGACGCACATGAAGACCAATCATCAAGAGAAACAAGAGTTAGTTCATTTACAGTTAAAAGGTAATACTTTACAATAAGGGTACATTAATTAAGGGTTAGTTAATGCTTAATAAGCATTAACTAACCCTTAATTAACAGTTAACTAATGTGTCTGGTAATAATTTAGTAATGCACGGCATTGAAGGCAAACACATTCACCCATCCACCATAAGGTATTAATTTATACATTATTTAATAGTTTATAAAGATGACTATTAAATAATGTATAAATTAATACCTTAGTTAACATGAACACCATTAGTAAATGATTACCAGACACATTAGTTAACTGTTAACTAAGGCTGTTAATTAATGTACCCTTATTGTAAAGTGTTACCAGTTAAAAAAATGTATTTAACCTAATCTAAGCTAATGTTTACCTTTGATCATTTTCATTTAAAATGTTAGCAGATGCTCTTATCCATAGCAAATTACAATCAGTGTAACAGCAGAAAAAGCTTCTATTCCTAGATATCATGTTACATCTGTTAATGTAATAACTTCCCTTTAATGTAATAAACTATTAAAATAACAACAACTTTCAGCTATTCGCTAATAATCCGGTTAAAGTAAAAACAAAGAATTCTATCAGTGTAATAAAAGTTATCTACAAATATTATAATAATTTCTTTCATGTTAACATAATAATTATGTCATTGGGTTTCATTACATCGACAGGAAGGTTGAAATTCTGTTTTCGAAAATGTAATAGCTGAACTGTTTTTTTATTCGTCATAAAAAAAGTTAATAACTAAATGTGTGAATGGATGACAGTATTATATATAAAAGATGTAATTGAAATGTTTGACTCAGGTTTGTATAACATCTCTGCGCTATGCACTTTATATTTGGAGTATCTGTAACAAAAAATGAAAGAAAATATCTTTATTCTATGGCTTTGTAAAAAGGACTCTTCCCTAATATTCAGCAGAACTTGACTCATTTCACATCTAACTTGGAATCGACGCACCTGGAGGTCGATATTATTTCTGCACTAATTTCTTAATCTAACTGTAAAATGTAAGAAAGCGCAGCCAGCAGCCGGCAACCAGCAGCCTCACACACCGACCTGCTGGTGTCTGGAGACGGGGTAGAGCAGCCGTGTGTCCAGTCTGGAGTTGTACTGGGCCAGAGACTCGCTGTGGTAAAACCGGATCAGCTGCACCAGCGAGGGGAAGGCCAGCGGCTCGGAGAAGCCGTACCTCCCCCCTCGATGGAAGATCCGGATCAGTCTGTTGCTGCCCTCTTTCCTGCAAAAACCAAAGCAGAACTGTTGGGGAAAGCGGCCAAAAAATCCTCCCGTAGAAAACATACAGAAACGGTATGTACCTACTGATGAGTGGTTTTATCCAAAGTGTCTTACAGTACCATGATGCATTTTTAGCATGGGTGACACAAGTGGGATTTGAACCCCTAACCCTTAAAATGTTGGTGCCTCGGTTTGCCTACTGAGCCACACAGGACCACGAGAGACCAGATGAACTGAAGTGACAGCCAGGTTTTAGGAAATTTCGTGAAATTAGCACAAAATCTTAAAATGCAAATGACGTGCTTTGTGTACGAAAAGTGAGAGAAATATGTTTCCCCAGCTGGAAAGTATCAGGTGGAGGAGACACAATTAGAAACAGAAAGTTTTTTAAGTTTTCTTTTCCAAAGTTTTCTACTGGAGTGAAGATTTCATTTTCAACCCTAACTCTGAGCAATCCTTACCAAACCCTTAACTTAACCTTAACCAAAGTTTTAGTGGCCTAACCTTAACCCTAACCTTAACTTAAGTTGTTTTACTTGGCTAAACATAACCGTTAGCTAATCTTCTCATGTGACACACACTTGAAAATTGCGTGTCCAGTTCATGCTATTGTCATGTAATCCTCGAGGAGGAACGTAATCTCTCATTATTCGTATCCACAACACATAATCTGTCATTTCACAAAACTTTTTGAGATGGTGTTGGAAATCTGTTTACCTCAGAGTGAGTGTATATTCTCCTTTAACCTTACTGGAGGCGTCCCGGACCAGGAATGTGCCATCAGGAGCGTTTCTCATCATCTCATTCACTTCCTCTCTGGACAAACACAAAGTACAGTAAAGGCTTGAAACAATTCAATTAGCAGAACATGTTTCAACTGGTAATGAAGACTGTATAGCTGAAACCTGTTCAATTGGACTGACAAACTGTTTTACAGAATGTGCTATTTTCCCACTCAACAAGGCTTGAAACAATACGTAGGCGGTCTGCGTTAATGAAAAACAGATTGTTCTGGATCGTATTATTATCAGATAACAGTTAATACCTTGAGATGTCGCCCCAGTACCACTCGGCATCAGATAATTGGTCGTCATTAGCGCCGGAGTCACAAGTTGCCATAACTTTGGTTGTGTCGGTTTTGGGTTGAAGAGCTGTCAGTGGAGACATTAGAGCACAAAATCAGTGAAGTACCAAAACAGAACAAAAATACAGAGCTTTCAGTCTGCAGAAGTGTCAGAATTTTTCCAACCAAAAAATTCAAACCATCTATTCTTTAAAGGATAACACCAGTGATTTTTTTTTTTCGAGTTAATGCTAATGATCCAGGTTCTCTCCTCTCCTTTCCTTTCTTCCTGCTGGTTTGAATGAATGTAACTCTAGAGAGAGACTTGTTTCTTCCTAAAAGGTTTAGCTCTCACACTCCAGTCAAGTCAACTTTATTTATATAGCTGCTTTAAAGGATAATAGCAGCGTTTTTGAAATTAGTGCCAGCAGTCCAGCCTCCTCTGTGTTTCTGCACACAGTCAGCATAGTTGCAGATATCAGCGCTCGTTTTTTCCTCCTTCATTCATTCTTCTCCAGTATGAAAGACAAACTTCCACAGAGCGAGAGAATCCATCACAGGAAACATGAAGCCAAACTTTCTGATTTCTCCTTATTCTTCCTTCTCCTCATTTTAGAACAAAACTCTTCAGATTATGCTCCATGCAGCTCTTTCCTTCTCAACCAGCTGAACAGATCCCTGCTGTACAGTCTGCTGTGTTGTACCTCGCTCCGCGGCCACGTTGGTTCTCGGGGCAGAAAACGGCGCTTCAGGATCAGCAGGCGAGGGAACGTCCCGCAGGAACGCCATCAGGGTGTGAGACAGAGCCTCGCCGTCGCTTTGGCCCATCTCAGGCTCCGAGAACTCTGGGAAATCACCCGCCGAACAGCCCCGTGTCAGTCGGGTCCGTCTGCATGTGGCTGTGTGTGTGTGTGTGTGTGTGTGTGTGTGTGTGTGTGCGCTCTGCGGCTGGTGCTGCTGGCCTACTGGCAAGGAATCCAGAGGGAGATATGGTTGCGTTGCTCAGTCTTGCACCATCTGGGAGACGCTGTCCAGACTAGTCCGGTGACAGGTGACACTGTCCGAGCGCCTGAAATACCAGAGCCGCCGCTCCTCGCCGCTCCGGCTCGCTCAGACAGACTGAAGGCTGGTCAGCGCTCGGCCTCGCCTCGCCTCGCCCCGCCTCGCCTCGCCTCGCCTCGCCTCACCCCGCAAACAACAGCTGCCTGCAGCGAGCCGCCAGGCCGACCTGCCTGTTGCCTGGAGTGTATCTGTGTTTGTGTTTATTGTGTGTGTGTGTGTGTGTGTGTGTGTGTGTGTGTTTTAACGTGGCATTAAGCTGGGGAAAGGTGAGAACCTGTCTGTCAGCCATTTTTTAAAACTATTATGTGTGTGTGTCTGTGTTAACGTGGCATTAGGGAAGCCAGGGAAAGGTCAGAACCTGTCTGTCAGCCATTTTTTTTAAAAAGTATTACATGTATGTGTGTGCCAGTGCATGCATGTGTGTGTGTTGGGGGTGCTGGGGTGCGGGGGTGGTGGGGTACATGTGTGCATGCACCCACGTGCCGATACATGTGTGTGTGTGTGTGTGTGTAGATAGAGACGTGTTGTTAGCGCTCCATCTAAATCATCCCTTCAGCACTTGCGATGGCATGCTGTACGATGCATTAAATCTCTGGTGTGTGAACTCATTAACCAGAGCCTCCGAACTGTGAAGCTCTGTCACAGCCTGCCTGGGAAAAAAAACCCTATGAATGCTCAGCATCCAGTAAATCTTGACCCTTGGTGGATCATTCAACCCAGTAAGCCTTTAGAAAGAGAATGTGAGCCCAGCTGCTGCCCCATTTTTTAGAGTTTTGAAATACTTGTTCTATCTTTTATTTTATTATCTCCTTTTTTTATCATCTCTTGTTTTATTTCCATTTGTGTCCTTTGTTCTCTGTCAAGCACTTTGTGCCAAACCTGGTTGTTAAAAATGCTTTAAATGTGACTTGACAGTCTGCAGAGTGCAGTCTCTGCTCCAGAAAAGGATCTTGATCAGGTCTGGATCAAACTGTATTTACTTAAATGGTTTGCTGTTACTAAGTGCCAAATGGGCGGGGTTTGGCACCTGGGTCAATACAAAGTACATTTACAGGCATTTAGTTGACGCCTCTTAACCATTCAGATTTTGACCATTTTGTCTTTAAAGAGACTGGATCAATGATCCTTAGCAATAGAAGAAAGTTTGAATTGCTACTATATAGCCTCTTTAAAATGAATGTATAATACCTGAAGGTGTTAAATGTATCATTTTAACATCAATAAATCATTGCAAGATTAATTTTGAGACATTAGTATAATTACTGTAACAAACCAGACCATCAGTGTCAGCCTGTCAGCCTCTCTCAGCCTCTACTCTGCATCCTCCATAGTTTCTCCACCTGGTGGATCTGGAGGGAAATCTGCTGGATCGCTTTACGGCACAAAACAGGAAGAGGTTCTGTTCTTCCAGAGCAAACGGAGCTAAAGCTGAAAGAGTTTCTGGCAGCAGATGGTGGAAGGAGGGAAAGGAAGATGGAGAAATCACTTCCGACATGTTGATCCTCTTCAGGGAGGGGGAGGGGGGGGGAGCATGACATTGATGTTTAAAAATGCTTCATTAAGCTTTAATCTTACCTTGTTGTGCTGGTGGAGGCTCAGGCCTTGTGGCTGTAGGTATTTGTGTCGCCTGTTGTGATTGGTCGAGAGATGACGTCATCATCATAGGACCCACAGAATGGGCATAGGTCCCAGGACCGGCCCCCGTGGGATCGGTGCGCTCGTTAACGCCCGCAGGCCGGCCCAGGCGCTCCGGGTGCTTCTCTTCCTCGTCCCTGAGATGGAGGGAAGCCAGCGCCGACGTTGTGACGGACAAGAACTCGCCCGGCCGGAGCTCGCCGCCCTCCGCACGGTCTTTGTCGTAGATATCATACGCCCTGAGCCGGAAACCCTCGTCCGCCATTTTAACAACAGAGACTGAACAGTCCAGCTGGGTTTTTCTGAGGTGGTGGAGCAGCAGGATGCTAGGTGCCGCGGTGCCGATGTTTACATGCCATCAGCTGAAAGCGACACACATGGCTGAGGCTGACGGGACTCATGACCGGCCGGCGTTACGGAGGAACAGCCTCCTCCTCAGCCTGAACCCCCAGTTTGACCACATCATGGAGCAGAGCGACGACATTGCCAGTAGATCCTGATGTTTTTAACCTTTATTTACCCAGGGAAGACCGGTCCGGAGCATCGTCCTGCTTCACAGTCATTCAGGTCCAGACATTCAGACCTGGGAGCTGCCCAGTACGACCACAGTCTTCTCCCGCTGGCCACTGGAGCAGCTGGGGGTTCGGTGCCTTGCTCAAGGGCACGTGGACAGTGGTTGTTGAGGGAGGGAGCACGGGTCTTGTTCGCTTCCACTGTTCTTGTAAAACGAGAGCAGACTGGGTTCTAGGAGAAAGAGTGATGGGAACAACGCTGCCTGATTTCCTCCTCACCTCACATCATACGACCTAAAAAAGAAAAGGCACAAAGAGAATTGATAGAATAGGGAGATGAGCCTTATTGCAAATGCAGAAAAAGCTACTTTTTCTTTAAAGGGATAGCCAACAAAAATATGCAATTTCTCATTAACAGTCCCATATCATGTAAAGCAGGACTCCCCTTGCCTCTGTGATGATAAAGGAGTTGGATGGTCTATCTAAACATGGTGAAAGTATCAAAACGCACGGTCGCCAACTAAATCCACACAATCCATATTAGAAAAGCGAGCCTCTAAACGAGCCGTTTGGACTTCCGTAACTTTGTGGCGTCACAAAGGTTCGCTCATTATCATTTCTGTAAGAAATAATAGACTAACAAAGTGTTTTTTTCAAAGCGGTCGAGCGGTTGTCATTGTTTATTACCGGAGAGTTTTCCCTACCTGTAGCCGCCGGGCCGCGGCGTCTCACGTTTCACTCTTGAAACGGTTAGCCAATCGGAACAGAGGGTCGTTAATATTAATGAGCCTTAAAGACACGGCGACAGAAACAGCCTGTTATTGGTAAGGCTCAGAGAGATGCTGGAAAATGAACGTGGAGAAATGGATTGAGAGTGTTTTTGGTTCATGACACCACACACACAGCTTTGAATGGACCTCAAGACAGAAAATAAAACACTGGAATTTAGAGAATATGGACCTTTAAAGCTTTTTTTAGTCATTGTTGGGTGTAAAAAATAACAGGAAACTGAGATTCAGAAGTTGTTTTTCCGCTGAGAAAAGCCGATCAGTTGATTTCTCCGTTTTGCTGTGGATTAAAAACTACTTTCTCACGTCAGAGTGGAAAATCCAATCAGAACTCGACCTCAACACGCCGCTCTCTCTCCGGTCTAGAGTGGACCTCGCTTGACCGAGGTTTGGAGCGATGTGTGTTTTTAACCGCAACGGCTAATCTATGCGGACTAAAAATATTTTTGCTGGCAAATGTTTTAGTTCCAACTAGACTGAGCTAGCAGAGCGTGTTTTGTGTAAAAGGTTTGGAATTTATAATTCAATTTATTTATAAGTTTGGCCGCTAAGCAGCCGCTGCTCTCTCTCTCTCTCTCTCTCCAGTGTAGAGTGAAGCTCGCTCGCCCAGCAGCTCTCTGAACTGGATCACTATAGAAAATGCAGCAGCCAAAAGCTCCATATTATTACAGTTATTAAACGTTAGGAACGCTCAAATCTTGGTGGATGATGAACATAGATGAACTCAAGAGTGATACTGAATAAGAAAATTAACATTTTTAACTGGGTTGACCGTCCCTTTAAAGGGGTCTTGAAATTCCAATTTGTGGGGAGTTTCTGTTCCAAAACAGATTCTGGGCCAGAAACTGAGTTTTAAAAGCCAGAAATCACAGCAGCTGGTGAAGTAAGAATTGAAAATCAAATCAAAATCTAACTTACTGCCCCTTCAAGTTAGGGGTTAGGGTTAGTTGGTGTTGGTGCTCATATGACTGCCCTAGAACTGAATCATTTTGCAATTTTGCCTGAAATAAATTTGTCAGTCTGAGGACTTGCAGAGGCTTTCTCCAGTCTGTCTGAAATAAACTCAATCACTGTTATTTCTGACATATTGGTTAACACTGAAATCCTCCACCGCATAGCTGTCTGGTAGATCTAGGATACAGTATATATAGGATATATACATTTGTGCGTGTGTTTTCTTCTGACAGATTTTGAAAGAAAATATTCTGTCACTATCATATTGTTCAGAGTAATGATCAGAACAGGAGAGGCAGGTTAAAAGCAGACGGAGGTTAATCAATGGTCGTATCAAGAAGAGTCCAGATGGTCCAGGATTTTAGTTTTTGTTGCAGCTGATGAGGAATTCCCGATTTTTGTTTAAGACAAATTCTAACAGTCTTCTATCAGAACGAGTTGTATTACAGCAAAGGCAGTTTCATTCCACAATATCTGCTATTTGAAAAAGATGACGCCTCCTCTTACAAAATGACTGACACAGCATGATTAACATGATAAAGCAGATTATTGGTTACAATCCAAGTTATGAGTCATCATTAGACCTAAGCTTACAAAATGTTATATTTTGCAGGGTTCCAATGGTCCTTGAAAATCCTTGAAAGTATGTGGATTTGAGAAAAATAAAATAAGGCCTTAAAAGATTTGAAAATGAATGGATGGAAAGTACTTGATTTTTGTTTTTTAGCACACAAACTCATCAGTATGCCTCAGGTCAGCACTTCCCATCCTGAGGAAAACCTTCCGATGGAGATCTGCAGTTTTAAAATGAAGGATTTTCACCAGGATTTCTTCACTTGACAAGATCATGAGTAAAAAAATATGTTTTACCCCAAAACCTGCCAATTTAGAGTCCTTGAGCTCCACCGAACAAGACCTCGAAAGCCACTGAAAAGCAGTTGAATTTGCGGTCTGAGTGAGTGTGGGAACCCTGCTTTAGGAGGACGGCGCCTGTGTGTTTAAATATTGACCGAATCATTTTGTGTCACACGATTTTTACATAATGGCTGTACAGCCTTATGTAATGAAACCCGTCGCAGGGTAAAAAAAAAATCAGGGGTTCCTTGTCTGAATCCCCCTCCTCTCCCAAAAGTCTAGGATTAGTCAGCGGTTTATTATCCTCCTATACCCTTCATAATATGACATCTGTGTGTGTGTGTGTGTGTGTGTGTGTGTGTGTGTGTGTGTGGCTGAGCAGAGCCTCTGATTTCATCAGTCATCCGTGCTGCCATACAAGAGGAAAATGGCAGTAACTTCAAATTTGGTCAGAAATCTGATTTTGTCATTTCTCATAAAGCCATGCTTGATCATGCAGGACAACATCCAGCCTTGACTGTGTTTCAGAGGAAATGGGGTAATAGTTACTGAAACTGTAAAACGCAGCAGAAAAACCAAGGGAGATCACAGTAACCTCACTTACTTCATACTCTGAACGGCTACCTGCCTTTTGCCTTTACAAAACAGTACGATCTGACATGCAACTTCCATGGAAGTCTTCTCCAGTTGGATATAAAATCGATTTGAAGGCATCAAAGGGCGTCGAAAAGCTTCAAAACGTTGGATTCCTACAGTGAGAACTCAAATTTTCTTCTAGTTTACTGTACGGGTGTTTTCCCTGCGGAGATGAGGTTGAACCGGTCCATTTCCATTTAGAGAAGCAGATCACAAGATAATCAAATGTGCTTTCATTTCATAGAGAATGGTATTGATAAAGCCGTCGTTCTAGATCTGAATTTGAAGCATTGGAAGTGGCGTCAGCGTTGAATCATTTCCAATGGTCCGCAGTCCTGAAGTCTTCATGGTACGTTGTGTCCTGCTCTCCAAGTTCCAGTTGAGAGATGTTGCTGGATGATGAAACACGACTTCACCACTAATCACAGCGATTTAGATCATATAAGCCTGTTTTCCCAGGTTTAAATACCTAAAAAATGTAATTTACAACAGATCCAGTTTAGGACGACATACATTTGTGTTACTGCTCAAAGTCAATAATCACCTTTTTTGTGTCAATGTTGTTATTAACAAATGTTATGTTGAGAAGTCATATAAATGGGCTTTGTCCCAAACTAGGTTGTGTTTTAATGAGGACTTTAAAGTAGATTATGGTGTTTGCAAACCCCAGACAGGATTATTTGAATAATGGACCCAAAAAGGAAGCTGTGGTGTGGATGAAGGGTTGCAGTCGTTTAAATCACAGGTTGCATTTTACTGCACGGCTCTGCTGAAAATGACACGTCCTTTTAAAGAGTGTAGGAGCCGAAATCATCAAGCCAACATCCAACAGAGAACGCTGAAGGTATTCGTCCTGCAGGCGATGACTCCGGTCTGAGTTTGGGTTCTTGAGATATTCAGTTTCGGTCTGTTTTATCGATCGTTGTTGCATCCCAGAAACGGGACGGCGGGCGAACGCCATATTTCCCCGACGCCTTCGAGCTTTCCACCGTCCCGTACCTAAGCTTGGAATGACGAAGACACACGAAGGCTCGACATGCACAGAAACTTTCAAATGTCAGCTCTTGGAGGTGATACGCAGACAAACCTGGAAATGAAATATGATCAGGAAACTGGAGCGTGGCGTGATAACAGTCACCTACCTGGGCCGGGCGGCAGGGAGAGCCTGCGTTTCGTCGACCTCCATGGAGCGGCGAGGAGCGCTGGCCGGACGGACACGTGGCTCAGATCGAACCAACCACCGGCCTCCGTCCTCACGCCATCCTAAGTCCCTCCACCCCCCCCCCACCCCCCCTCCCATCCCCCATGTCCTCCATCTTTAAAAATCCTCTCCTCTTGGTCGTCGTCCGTCCCCTCGGAGCGCCGCCTCTTCCCACGATGCCGTTCCTCTGGGTATTCCATCTCCACTTGACAGATACGTCTCCTTCAAGAAAATCAAGTCTTTTCCAAGACATCACCCACTTTGTTTTTACTTTTAAATAGCCTTGCATGAGGAAAAACTCCACTGATCTGTGGGGTGCAGCATAAAAATCTGTAAAAAATATAGGTAAAATATTTTAAAAAGTCTGAAATTGTGAAGGTTTTAGAGGTTATGGGTAAAAGAGGAGGATTACTCTTCGCAGCGCAACTCTTTTTCACAGTTTGAGAGCAGTGTGGATGCACAGTGGGGGGACAGGAGCATGAGAATGAGTCGGGGGGGGGAAAAAAACTCCTATATAAATAAATAAGGGAAGGATGCCACTGTTGCTATACAGAGCGAGGGGCTTAGTGGTCTCCTGAAATCCGATTGGCCGGCCTGTTGCCATGTGCCCGGGAATCAGCAGAGATGCTGCTAACAAATCAAGGAAATGTTCTAATATTAGACTGTATGTATCTAGGCAGCGGAGCCTCTGACCCCGCCGCTCCGCCAGCGTTACGTTCCACTTCACAGATCATGATAATGAAAGAAGTGGTGTGGAAGTAATTGGTTAAAAAAAATAAAAAATTTGTTACGGCACTGTAGACAAAACAGCAGACAACCCCCCCCCCCCCAGCCCGCAACCCCCTCCCCTTTCTGCCCCATGATATCCCAGCCAGTACAGTTACAGTAATGGACAGAGAAGAAGAACACAGATTCATCTTCTTTTTGAATTGCCTCTATTAAAACTATATTCTATAATATAGATCAATTAAGCCTATATGCCATTTAGTATTTTTCTAATTTTTACTGTTGGTTCGGAAATTCTGGACAATTGGAGAAAACATCCAGCTCTTCAAATCCACCTTTGTTTTTGTCATTTTAGTAAAAATGTCGCTGTTACTCATGAAAAACAAGCTACTTCCAACAAGCTCATACTGTCAAGCTACACTGTTGTAAACTAGATGCATGCATACATATTTAAAAAATAAAACAAATTGTGAGTTCTGAATAAAGAAAGAACCTGTTAATTTTTTGCTGGCTATTCCTCTAATTTATAGGCTAATTTGTTCTGTCTTTTATTATGACTCATATAAATTAGTTGTTATATATTTGATAAATAATATTTCATTCTACATATTATTTTAGATTGTTATTATTGTTATTGTAGTATTATCATTAATCTGCTTATTACTAAATCTTCTTATGAAGCCGTTTCAAACAAGGAATCTATAAAGGGCAAGTCAAATCTGTGTGTGTGTGTGTGTGTGTGTGAGAGAGAGAGAGAGAGAGAGAGAGACAGAAAAAGAAAGAGAAAGAGAGAGAGACAGAAAAAGAGAGACAGAAAGAGAGACAGAAAAAGAGACAGAAAGAGAGAGAGAGAAAAAGAGACAGACAGAAAAAAAGAGAGACCGAAAAAGAGAGACAGAAAAAGAGAGACAGGAAGAGAGAGAGACAGAGAGAGAGAGAGAAACAGAAAAAGAGAGAGAGAGAGGGAGAGACAGAAAGAGAGAGAGAGACAGAGAGACAGAGAGAGAGAGAGAGAGAGAGAGAGAGTTAATTGGAGACAAAGTGTAAAACCTGCAGCACAGTCTGTAGCAGATGGGAAGTTCATACTTTTGTTTTTTGAGTTTCAAATGCTTCTACCTTGTCAACGACACGGATGCCATTTTGTTCCTTGGTTTACTAGCTATTGTATTGTATTAGCTATAATGTTAAGTTCACTAGAGCTTATTCTGTCAGGTAACATTCAATAAATTAAAGCAAATCAAATGGGATGTTAGTCTGACCGGCTTGTTTTTGCTAATCACATAGTTAGCCTAATGTTTGCTAATTAGCTTTAGCTCTGAAATAGCATTAGTATCTTTCAGCAGCTAGCGGTTGCATAAAGATGTTGCTGATATTTATTTAATGTTTTGAACTTATATCAGAAAGATACTTTGGTCCAATCTCACAAAATGATGCAGGTAGCAGCTGGGCGATACAGACATTTTCTCAACTTTCATTTTGGCGCTGCAGTTACAGGTTTAACGTTGGTGCAGGACGTCGTATCAACATCTACTCAGTGTTGAAATGTTTTCTGCATTAAAGCAATATTCCACTTAGTTTAACATGGGGGTTATTTGGCCGCCATGAAAACCAGAATATAAAATAATCATCAAGATCAGATGCAGCTGGACGAGTTTGTAGCGTTCAGATTTTTACTTCCGATTCATTTTAATGAGGCCACGAAAACAGCCTGAAAACTGACATTTTAACACGTTTGTGAACTGATTCAACAACAGATCCTGCTGCTGTGATTTTCACCTGACGTTTGGTATGTTTTTTAGAACATAATTTAGCCAAATAGCATTTTTATTGATAGGCGAGTACATAGCGGAGGGATGCTATCAGGTGAAATTATGCTCTAAAAAATATGACCAAACGTCAGTTGAAAATCACAGTAGTGGTATATCTACTGTTGAATCTGTTGGTTAAACATGTTCAGGTTTCAAATTAATTCAAATTAATTGGAAGTAAAAATCTGAACACTACAAACTCGTCCAGCTGCATCCGATCTTGATGAGTAGTTCATATTCTGGTTTTCATGGCGGTCAAGTGCCAAATAACCCCCATGTTAAAACTAAGTGGAATATTGCTTTAACAACTGCTGTTACTACATTAACAACAACACAAATTTGAGAAAGAGTTGAGCAGTTTGTATAAAGTCTGACTGACAGACCTGCAGTATTTATTTACTTTTTTACATATGCAATAAACCCTGTTAAAACCATGTGTTTTAATTATCTTTATCAAAGCAATAAAATTACATTACTAAGTGAGTGTGCCTCAGCGCTAAGCTAGCACTGGATGTGATGCCAGAAAAAGGAGAAAACAACAAGCAGAAAGCATCAGCCGACAGAGCTTGCTGCATGATAAATGGACCTGTGAGTTCAAACTCAGGTTATGTGCGCTGCTGTAATGGCCTCTGAGGATATCTGCTTCTTTTAGAAAGGCTGACGTGTCGCTACAGAAAGAGAGACGCTAATGTCCAAAAAGTAGACAATTATACAGCAGCGGAGACGTCTACTGACCTAAATATGATCCAGGCTCTGACCAGAGACCAGACTCCCACAGACCTGGCTGGAGACTCAGATCCACAGGGGCTGAAGGCCATGAGGTTAGAGAAGGTCGCTCCGCTACAGCGGTGACCTCGCCAATATGGCCGCTCTGAATGCTTCTGTTACATCCAAGGAGGTTTTATATCATCATTACATCCCCGCTTATAGTTGTGGAAATGGATCGTGATATTAGCTCCATGTTATTCTGCTGTAGTAATCACAGATGAGACGCTTGACCATCACAGTTTCACAAGCTCTCCATCCAAATTATATTATTTGCACTTTGTAATGACATTTTTAAATTAGTTTACATTCTAGCAAGCCAATGCCATCGCTAGAAAGATTTGTGGCTCAGAAAAATATAATTCTGCACAGTCAGACTGTTGTTGATCTTTTATTTATTACATCATATCGTGGTTGTGTTGAATCCTGAACCCCATATTGCATATTGAATCGTATCGTGAGATAAACAGAACGTCTCATCCCTATTAGGCAGAGGTGTGACCAAGTCAACTTCGCTCGAGTCCCAAGTCAGTCTCAAGTCTTGAGGCAGAAGTCTAAAGTCAAGTCCGAGTCAAGACGATGTCATTAATGTCAATAAGTCTCAAGTCTAAATGTAGAACACCATGTTGAGTCCAGTATCAATTTAATATCTTAAAGGAAACTAAATATCTAGGACTTTTCAATGCAATATGGTTTTAATAGGATAAAAACTTGGTAAGAGCATCATGAGTTTGATTTCTATAATCAGTTTCAACTTCAATAAATTCAATCATTCCATACAAATTCAGAAAACAGAATTTAAATTCAGTCGTCCACTGGAACAAATCTCATCACTTTCAATCTAAGTCATTTACACAAACTCAAGATCTCAAGTCAAGACTTTAGAAACCTTTTCAAGTCATCAAAGTACAAGTCAGAGTCAAGTCCCAAGTCACCAGAACCCAAGTCAAGTCAAGTCTCAAGTCTTCTCTTCATGCATCAAGTCAAGTCTCAAGCAATTAAAACTGAGACTCGAGTCCCTCCTCTGCTATTAGGTCGGCCTGTTCTGCCTTTTCAACATGCTGTTTTGTGTCTTGTGCTTTGTGTTGTTTCCTTGTGTTTTATTTTGTTGCATAATTTGTTTTTTGATTCATTTTTGATTAGGTAGAACTAATCTACGTCTGTTTGGTGGTCATGTCTGTCCCTATGTGTCTCGTTCTCCTTAAGTCCTTGGAGACCGGCTTTGTGATGAAGAGCGATATAAATAAACTTGATCGACTTGACTTTACAAAAATTGCCACTGCTGGGAAAAAAACAGGCGCCAAAAAAAATAGGCTGACTCTGCTTAAAGGTCAGAAACCGCAATGGCAGGCTGAGAGGTCTGAGAGGACAAACTGCTGTTCACTTTATTCACAGGAAATCCTATCCAGAAGACACTGAAGATGGAAACAGAGGCAAACTGTACCGGTCTTTGGTAAAACAAATTAAATATACACCAAAATTATCCTTAAATATTGCTGAGAAAAATAGTGCTGGAGACCAAATTACCCAACAAGGTCTAAATGAAAGATAACAGGATTGAACGGCTCCATGATGTTGACCTGCTCACACACAGTTCACCTAATGTGAGTTAATGTTAGCAGTCAGCTTTTTTCATGTTGTTAATATTATATTTATCTTCAAACCAACTTGGTCGAATTTCTACTACACTGAACAAAAATATAAACGCAACACTTTTGTTTTTGCTCCCATTTTTCATGAGTTGAAATAAAAGATTTAAGACTTCTTCTATGCACACAAAAGGCTTATTTCTCTCAAATTTTGTTCACAAATTTGTTTAAATCCGTGTTAGTGAGCACTTCTCCTTCGCCAAGATAATCCATCCACCTGACAGGTGTGGCATATCAAGATGCTGATTAAACAGCATGATTATTGCACAGGTGTGCCTTGGGCCGGTCACAATAAAACGCCGCTCTAAAATGTGCAACAAAATGTGAGAGAAATAAGCCTTTTGTGTGCATAGAAAAAGTCTTAGATCTTTTATTTCAACTCATGAAAAATGGGAGCAAAAACAAAAGTGTTGCGTTTATATTTTTGTTCAGTATAATTATCAGGATTAACAGCCTGTTAGGGTTAGGGTTAGGGTTGCAATATGCTAACATTCATATCCTTAGTGTTTCTTTGACGATCAAACGATCATTGTTTATGCTAGCTGTGTCTGCTAGCTAACGCTACATTAGCTGGTTAAAATAAACTGCTACTGTTGTCAGCTACAACTTACACAGTTCAACCTAACTGACTTGGAGATAAATATAATGCTAACAACATGAAGTAGCCAAAAGCTAACATTAGCTAACATATGAGTCAACATGGATGTTTCCTTCAATTCACTTGCTGTAGTCTCTTGGGTAATTTGTTTCCAGCTTTGCTTCCCTTTCTACGAATTAGAAGAAACATTTTTGTGAATTACAGTTGAGTTTTCTCTTGCGTTGGTTAAGGAGCAGAAAG
Organism: Centroberyx gerrardi; assembly: GCF_048128805.1. Taxonomy (NCBI): domain Eukaryota; kingdom Metazoa; phylum Chordata; class Actinopteri; order Beryciformes; family Berycidae; genus Centroberyx; species Centroberyx gerrardi. The sequence continues at coordinate 2,725,758 of NC_136005.1, forward strand.
GCTTGGAAGTCGCCGGCCTTACAGGAATAACTGCATGGGACATTTCTGACACCCCTTACAAAAAATTCACATGTGCAAACCCACATGTGAATAAGCACTTGCTTTTTGGACGTGTGTTGGTTTTCATATGTGAACATGATCCCATTTCCTATTGTCTCTGCATGTGAAAATACGTTTTCAAATGTGAATTGTGTCGTATGTAATGGCAGGTGAAAATGTGAAGAAGTGGATAAAAAATACTTTTCAACTGTGAATTCATATTTTCACACATGCAGGAAAAACTGTCAAACTAACCCCATGAAATAAACTACAGCTGACGATCAATTAGTGGGAAACTGATCGTGATGCTTGAAAACAACACATGCATTTCCGTCACCTCTTACGTAAATACAAGTTTATTTCGGACATGAAAATAGATACATGAATATACAATGCATAGACGGTTAGTGCAGACTTGAACTGTCGTGGTGTAGAGACTAACAAGGCGGTTAATCAGGGCAGGGAAGAGGAAAGACTAAGACTAAAATATATTACTGGAGTGCAAATAATAAATGTAAGGTCTCATTTCCTGTCTCCTAGAAAAATAGACGCTGTAGACCTCATTGAGAAATGTTAGGAACGCAAATTAGTCAGGTACATGATAACCGTTCAAGGCATTTATGGAAAAATAATGTTCTTATATTAACAATACATATAAATGTAGGACATATGGCGAGATATAAATACATATATATTTAAGTAGACAATGTAAATTCCAGTGGAGCTTTTTCAACGCTCAGATCCAGTTATATTTGTCTGTTTGTCTCCATGAGCGGACGGGAGTCACTCTGCAGGCCAGGTCTTGTGGGTGCTGGTCGGGCTCCTTGGGTGGGGCTTGGGGCTTCCCTGGAACACACAATGTCAAGGATACAGTCCATTAAAGGAGAATTTCACTAGAACCGCAACGATTAATCGATTAGTTGTCAACTATCACCAAACAACTAATCGATTAATCAAGAAAATAATCGACGGATTAATCGACAATGAAAATAAACGTTAGTTGCAGCCCTAAATTCCACCAACGTTGACTTTTAGGTTATTATTCTGCAGAGAGATCACCGCACACTCAACTACTGTCTTTGCTAAGGTGCTAGAGGCCAAAATAAATCAAAGTAGAGGAGCAAAACTTCTGCACACGTAGGTCCATGCAAGTTTCTTTATTTCAGCAAGTTTTCAAATCTGTCAACTAGAAACTTGCATGGAGTGTGCAGAAGTTTTGTTCCTCTACTTAGGTTATTATTCTGCAAAAGAACATGTTTTGTTCAGTTGTTTGAAGGGTTTTGAGTTTTTATTTTGATTTCTTATGAGTCAGCACAGCCCGGGATCCTCAGGCAGCTTCCTGTTTCCGGGTTAAAGACTAAAGGTGACCGAGCTTCTGCCGTCAGGGCTCTGAGGTTTGGAACGGCAGTCAGTATCATCACTTCATCATCACTTCTTAAAGGGCCTTTTTATAACCTTTGGTCTTTATTCATTTTCATTTATTTGTTCCATTTGTTTTATTCCTATGGCTGGGTCTATTTATTTTACCTTATTTTTGTCTGATCCATTTTATTTATATGTCTTTTGTCTGTCTTTTATCTCTCTTGATTATGTATATTGTAATTAGATAAGAATAATTATTTATATTGTAATTTGATATTAATTTTGCATAATATAAAAATGTACATTTAATATTTACATATAATGTGTAATATTTGATTATTGTAATGTTAATAAAACATTATGTCTTATGCCTTCTTCTTCTCCAGTCTGCAGCAGCTTCCTCCAGCCTGCAGGGGGCAGCAGTGCGCCTCTCGTCAGCGCGGCTCACACCACACCCAAACTAAACATTGGCCCGCTGCCGTGGAACTAATCTCACCACCTCAAATAGACGGAGACATTGCTCACCGTGCAGATATGTTTTGAGTGTGACCTGCGCTGGTTCAGCCTGGCTGGCCGGTGTTGTGATAAAAGCAGCTGCTGTTTCCACAGCAGAGTCGAGGCCGGTGGCTCTAAAACTTTTCAGCTTGTGACCCACAAAAGTGAACCGATGCCTGCTCACGAGTCACGACCCCCTGCTGCAGGCCTGAACACGCCAAACTGTGAACTTTGACACCAAAACATAATGTTTACTCTCTCTTTTCTCTCTTCTCTTGATTAAAGCTGCACTAAGCAAGATTTTCATGCCAAATTCCAGCCGTCTTATCAGCCTAAATCTCAAAGTGTGGCTGCAACAGAGAAGAGCGTCCCATCCCCGGTGAGACGCCGCAGATTCACCCTGTTTGCCAAAGTGATATTCTGGTGTCGGGTATGGACGCTTCTCTGCCAACAGGAAGTGACAAATCCAAATTTAAGAGTGAAATCCAAACTGTCTCCTGAGCAGCGGCAGAGAAAGCTGGACTCACCAACGTTAGATCTTTTCCTCTCTCGTCTCTTTGGTTTCCTTTGGTATAAACCATCACAGACCGGCCAGGTTGAAAAACAGTTTACTGATGTCACCTTACAGGATTTTTTGGTTATTGAAGTTCCAATTTTTCAAACTGTTACTATTGCTGCCGTTTGAAGCGCCCGATGTGGGAAGTTCTCTAGTGCAGCTTTAAGAACTGGAAGAAGGTTTGCAAGTGTTCATTTCACAAGGAAAAGGCATTTATCACAAAGAATACAGACATGATAATAAATCTGTATAGTAGAAATATATCTTCCATGTTACATTGTACGCTGTCAGCCCCAGGGTGACCTGTGACAGGGGTGGGGGGTTGTGGGATGGGGGTGGGGGGGGGTGGGGGGGGGTTGACTCACCACAGCAGCCTGGGTCTTGGCGTAGTTCATGTGGGCGTAGAGCAGCACAGCTGTGTCGTTGTGAGACGCCTCCAGGGCGATGGACAGAGCGTTGCTGCCATCCTACAGACGGAGGGAGGAAGACAGACAGAGGAACAGATAAGGGGGGGGGGGGGGGGGAGAGAGAGAGAGAGAGAGAGAGGAAAGTAGGTTTATAGACCCATAAGTAAGACATGAAGGAGAAGACTTCTGGCTGCTCAAGGCTATTCATTTTGACAAGGCCTATGATCAGAGCTTTCTGTACAGTACAAGGCACATCAGGATGCTAACCAATCCTCACATCTGTTGTCAGGACGCTGTAGGTGTTTATCAAATCCAACAACGCCGAGTCGATACTCGTGTCCTCGTGGAGAACGATGTTCCCGAGTCGTCTCGGGGAGAACGAACTTCTCGAGAATGCGAGAGCACAGAAGCATCTTTACAGTTTGAGACGGACTGTGCGCTTGACGTCACGCGATCAGTGAAGACGCACAGCTGTTCGTTTTCCCATGCATTTCATCCGGCTCTGCACTATAGACTGTGCTGCCGTTGTGGATGTGATGCGTCGTTCTTGTAATGAATCCTGTTGCGTCTCGTTCGTTCTCATCGGAAAGAAACCATCTGATGTGAATCCTCGATTGGCAAGTAAACTACTGGGGTCTTTATGCATCCTTCATCCTCTGTCTTCTTTTGTTTGTTTGTGCCTTCTAGATATTATATCAAATGTGTCATGGAGGACAAGAACACAGATTGAGAAACACTCTGTGGCTTTGACCTTTGAACTCCTTATTAGTACTTGCTTGTAATGTTGACAAGCCAGGAACTAAGTTAAGTTGCTCTGGATCAGAGAGCCATTTAATGCACAAAATGTAAATGCAAACCTAACTAAATAAGGTTCAACATTCGCACTACACTTCCCTGTATAACTTCACTCAATGCCTCACAATCCTGGTGAATTTGCAGTTTGTCACGGTGTTTTATTCTTTTTTTTTTTGTCGGACGGGGAGTTGGGGGCTTTTCCAAATCCTTTCCCACTCCCCCCCCCCCCCCGCCTCCTGGTCCAGCTGTGTCGTGCTGAAACCCAACCCCATGCGCTGCCTGTATGGCCAACTCATTCTGGCACAGATGTGAACACTCAGATATCCGTCTGCCGGGCCGTTCCTCTCGCATCCAGACCGGTCCGCTGTAAAATCACTTTAAGACACACACTGCTGTGCAGATCAACAAGAGAGGAGGAGGAGGAGGAAATATCAGAAGCAGCGACGAGAAAAGAGCTGAAGAGTTTCGTTATGAAGTGAGACTGACACGACTGGAAGAAAGTGACACCTACTCCAAAATGATAGCACAAAATCAAAACAAACTATGGTACTTTGAAAAGATAGTAGCTAACCGAAGTCTTTAGTCAAGAGAATGATAATGTTTGTACAGTCTGGATCCTCTAGAGTTAAAAGATATTGACTGTTGGACTGCAAACAATTACTTTTTTTCCCAAAACGGATAAATAATGTTTTGACTCCTGTTTGTGTCATCCAGTGAATTATGCACAGTAACAGTCTCAGTGCATTGGCCTGCAGGGCATCGTGTCTGAACTGAACGGAGGACTGTGGCTGTTTAATTCGTCCCTCGGGGGCCTGTGATTGTGTTTCCTGTAAACGCCACCGATTTGAAGAGAGGACAGATGAAAGTAATCTGGTCTGTCTTGCTAACTCTTTGGGGAAAAAAAAGAAAGAAGCAGAGAAGGAGAGGAAGAGGTGACAAGGAGAGGAAGCGGTGCAGACCAATTTCCCCCCGAGGAGCCGCTTCCTGAATGCAGATTAAGCTGAATCCCAGACTAGAAACACTCAGATGTTTTCGGAGTTCAGAGGTCTGACAGGAGGCTCTGGAGCTACACAGGGATACTTCTTTCGTGGCACAAGTGTCCCGTACTGTACTCTACTGTACTCTACTGTACTCTACTGTACTGTACTGTACTGTACTGTACTCTACTGTACTGTACTGGCTTAGTACTCAGTGTTTCTCCATTGTGTTCCGTGCAGTTTGGTCTGGTCCAGATGTTTATTCCTGTCGTCTTTCAAATAGATGTTGTCGAGAACTGGGAAGCTTTGAATGGCAGGAATCAACTTCTCCAGTTTGCACTTGGCAGACAGAACTATTGTTCATAAAGCTAAATCACATCAGTAGGGGAACAAGGAAGCGTGGAAATCTGAAAGTTCAGCCGTGGCCAACTTTTCTCAACCGACAAACTTGTTGACACATCGAGGCAAAGTTTCCCCGGTCGCTCAGCTCTATGAGAAATGAATGAGCTTCAGGTGACTTGTTGATGGTGAGGGTTAGCCAGGTTCACCAGTGACAGACAAAGAACTCACATTCGTGGGAACTGTCCATTAAAGCCCTAATCCTACACCACAAATCACTAAACTGCTGCTTCTCTTCAGAATGGTCTTTAGTCTTTGGGCTGAATCTGACACTACGTTTCATCCAGGGAACTAACCTTCAGACCTCATCTAAAATCATCACTGTGCCTTTAAAATAGAGGAGATAAGTTCACAAAGTCAGTTTGCGGGGGGGGAAACCTAGAGCCCTTCTAAGAGAAACTCTTACACTGTCACAAAATAAGCTACAGAGTTGCACCTCATTTTCTGACTAAATGCGTAAAATGTAAATGCCGTACGTTGTCCACGATGGATATGTCGCATCCCGGCTGTTCCAGGAGCAGCGAGACGATCTCAGCTCGGCCGTGTTCGCTGGCGCACATCAGCGCCGTGGATCCCTCGTCGTCCTGCACGTTGACGTCAGCGCCGCAGTCCAGCAGCGCCCGCACCATCTCCTGCCGCCCGTGGCTGACGGCTAGCATCAGCGCCGTCTGGCCCGCCTGGAGACGGACAGAAACGTAAATGTCATTTGTCCTCAAAGGAATACACAGTTTTTCTGAGGTTGTCCCGTTGGTCAGCTTACGCATTAAATGATGAGAACATTGACTCTAAAATCATCAATTGTTCATCATCAATCCAATTATTTGGTCCGGATCACCACTAAAATCGAATAATCTGATCCTTGGGACAGGGCCAAACCCATTTGTTACATTTGACATATCTTATAACACACAGACACAGACAGACAGGTGACACCAACCTCCTTCCACTTTGTTAGCAGAGGTAACAACATATACTGACCTGCTGATATAATCCTGTTCCACTATTTCAAATAATGTAAATAAGGAAAGTGTTTGCTTTAACTAAAGATTAACTAGATAAGGTGTAGCCTTTTTTACTTGCATTTATCCAGAGAAAGTTTGCTAAGCACACATGGTTTTGGGCTAAAGGGCATTTCAGTGGTAGTTCGTATGCAATAGGAGAGCAGTAGTCATTGATTTACTCCACCCAGATTTTCCCAATTTGTCCAATGTATAATAAAGCATGAAAATTAAGAGAACAGCTCTGAGAGCAGCTAAGCATCGGTAGAAGATGACGCATATAACCAAACTTATAGTAGTGAAAGATTAATTCTCTAGAGAGTATTATCATAACTTGTTTCTTATGTCACTGTCCATGTTACTGTTTGTCCCGGGACCTATTGCACCCTCAGCTGTCCCGGTGGGGGATCCCTCTGTCTCGGCCCATCCAAGGTTTCTTCCATTTTTTTTTTTTTACTAATAAGGAGTTTTTCCTTGTATGCTTCGAGGGTCTAAGGCTGGTGGTGCTGGGTAGGCTAGGCTATGTAGGATAGGTTGGCTCGCTATGTCTTGCTAAAACTTTGTTTTGCTTCCTTGGGTTTGTGTTACATAATTCTGTTCTATGGCTGATCAGTTAGATCTAGTTAGGCTCTTTCTGAGACAGGCTGTGTGATGAAGGGCTATAGAAATAAATCAACTTGAACATGGTGCTCTTACCTCTAATGCAATTTCATGGCATCAGATTTGTCACCGGTTGAAGCAAATGTCTTTTTTATGCCATGTAACAAAGTCTGTATGTTTGCAATCTTCACTTGGCACATAACTTCACTCCAAAAGCCAAACTTACAACACAGCATTGGTACGAGTTAAATTCCTGACTCTAAAGCTGCATTGTGCGCCTTGTGTATTTTCCCCCACAGCAACAATAACAAGGACCGGTAATTGGATTTATAGCCAGTGATGCTATAAATGCAGAGTCCTATGACCTGGCAGTGCAGGAGCCTGTCAGGCGCCGTGTCCAAACACACACACAACTTGATTAGACAAACCAAAGAGACAAAAACACTCAGAAGTCATGAGATTCCCTCAGATGCCCTGAGTGTCACGCAGGGCCACACAGGGCCTCAGAGACATGGACAACTGTCCAACTCAACCAGTCATTCCTCTGGTCTCTGCCTTTGAATTTAGTGCTTCATTACTTCAGAAGTAACCTTTCCTCACACTTGAAATATGCAGTGAACAAGGAGGGACATTATGCCTCCAACTCTTTTTTTCTTTACCTCCTCTAAAAAACAGCTGTAAGGATAAAGTGGATATTCATTCTCTCCTCGTGACGTCTACAAAGTCCAACATCAGAACCGTTTTGAACTCACTGAACTTTGAACTCTTTACCAGTATGTGACATTCAAAACTCTTTGGGGAAATAAAATATTTCTTAACACACACACACACACACACACACACACACTCTGTAAACCAGGGGGTGGGGGGGGTGGGGGGGGCGGGGGCAGGTCTTCGATGCCAAGTTTGAACGGAGTGGAGGAATGCTCAACCCAAAACACACTATAAAGATCTAATGCTGGTAAAAGAGCAAATCGGCGACTGAATCTCCTCAGTTCGGCTCAAATAATGTAGATTTGATCCTGCTTTTTGGTTTTATGTTTCATGGGCTCAAGTTCATAATCGAGTATCTTTAAATCACACTTAATTCACACTGCTTGGACAAGGACCAGCCAAGTGAAGATTGACTCTTCTGACTGGTGGAGCTGACTAGAGGCTCACAAAAAAGTCACATGTGAAAACCCACATGTGAATTCAAAGCACGTGTGTTTTTGGACTCATGCTGGTTTTCATATGTGAACATGAAAATGGCATTTTCACCTGTGAATTGTCTCTTTGCATGTCAGGTGAAAACGTAAAAAAAACAAAAAAACTACTTCACCTATAAATTGAAATTTGAATTCACATGTGACTGTTTTTTTGGAAAGGGAGGACAGGAACAAGCTGCAGCAGGATGACTGTGAGAACATGGAAGTAGGAAACAAAAACTGACTTCTGCACATTAGGAGCAAACAATGCACATGAGTGTTATGTACAGTAGTAGAGCGCTGTGAGCTGCGCCTCACCTGGCTGGCCTTGGCGTTGACGTTGCCCTGACTGAAGAGCTTCTTGACCACAGCCATGTCGTCCTCCTCCTTCACAGCAGAGAGAGCAGCCAGCATGATGGCCGTGTATCCCGCCTTGTTCTGCTTATCCACACAGCACACGCCTGCAGGGAATACATGCTCCTAATTTAGCATTTAAGCATATACTGTAAGTGCACACATACAGTATATACACCAGCAGTTATATCCACACACACACACACACAAATGCATACATATATACACACACAAAAATAAAACTAAGTGTACTCCCACATAGCGTCAAGCGGATTGCTCAAAGACAATATTGATTTAAGATAACAACTGGTAGATAACAATTATTAGAAATTAGGTTGGCTGCAAGCTGGCTCCTCTGACCAAGGACTCTATAAACAAGAAGCCCACAGAAATGTTTACTGCTAACATCGGAGGATTTCAGCCATCAAATGATACGCTTCAAAAATCAATGAAACGGCAGCTAGTGAGCCACATAAGAAATTACCAATAACTCCATCATCCATTTGAACTGGAAAGGCAAAGCTGAAGACTGACTGACTGCACCCAGAGCTTTTCATTACGGCTCCCATGTAGTAATCGTAGGATATGGGTATATCACAGTTTTCAAACATGTAATTTCAATTTGAATGTCAACTATAGATGAAAATGAAAAAAAGTGTAATAAAATGTTGTTTTCAAATCACTTAGATGAATAATTGTTGCATATTGGAGTTTTAGTTATACAAACAATTCTCAGCTTCTGAGATCTTCTCTAGGGGCAGAAATATTCTTATTGGTTGAGTTAAACCTCAGTGGGCGGAGCCAAAGAACCAGTTTTGCAGAGCGCAAGTTGGCAAACTTGAATGGCAAAGAAGGAACTCTGATCAAAATACAAATAAAAAATATAAATGCAGTGACTTATTTTTTCATTCATGGCATTCATGATGTTGAAGGTCAGCAGCTAGCTAACTAGCTTACCTAGATAGCTATAGGCTAGTATGGCTAGTTTGAACTTGGAAGGTCAGCTAGCTAACTAGCTAACCTAGATAACTCAGTATGGATAGATTGTATTTTTTCAGTTAGTAGCAGAGCGCTAGGCCTCATAGCATTAGCTTCCTCCTCTCTTGTCTTTTTCACTGGACTTCAACCAATGAGATTATTTCTGCCTTCTTCTGAAATATTTGTATAACTAAAACTCCAGTAATAAGCTTGTTTCCACTGATAGGAATCGATCACAATATGTAGCACAATAACAGCCTTAAAGTCGAGATGAAACGGCATTTCGAGAGTATCTAACTTCCGTATCGTGACGTATTTCCGAGTGAAACAGGAAAGACAGGCGGGACGTAACGTTGGGAGGAATTTGATTTGATGTTGACGTTGAAAAGTGGGCGTGTCATAACACCCGAAGACACACCGAAGTACCGTGCTGTTGCTAGCTAGCTAACTAATGAATCTTAGCTCTGTGCGCTAAAAGTTGAAGATTGATTGATGGGTGGATGTCATGATATTATTGGTTGAAATTGGTTGAGTCATGCTTACGTAAGCACACGGCATATTTTGTTTTACAGGAAGAAAACATGATTGAATTTTGATATAAGAATACAAAGAAATTGATTTTTTCTATTTTTTTTTGGCATATATTGTTAAATAGGTGCACAATATGACCGGGGATGTGATCTAAAAGGGTTAAAAAGGCATTTTTCATTTCATCTCGACTTTGATCCTGCAGCCCAATGTGAATGCTAACACACAGCGTAGTGTCGTATCGTCCTTTCCTTCTCTAACTTCTCCTTGCACTGACCTGTGTCCAGCAGCAGCCCGACCACACTGAAGTTGGAGTGGGAGACGCTGTAGTGCAGAGCCGTGTTGCCGTTGCCGTCGGTCATGTTGACTATGTGCTGCAGCAGCGTCGCCGACACCTCGGTGAACGCCATCAGGTAGTCGGAGACCCGCGGCGGCTGGGCCATCTTGGCGCTGGAGATGCGGAACCACTCCAACTGGACGGTGTGGGTGCTGGAGAGCTGAGGGTGGGGGTGGGGACCATGAATCTTAAATCAGGGAGTAAAACTGAATCTTTGTCAACCGACTACAATGGCTGGCAAATCCCAAAATTCACCACTCACTTAACTGTCTTATGCCAACTAGATTTTTAGAATACAATAGGCCCTCCATAAAGTAACTTAGCAGACACAGACAAACAATTTGAGTGAATTTCAGTATTTGGCTGGTGGTAGTTTCTCATCCGGATCTGCTCATTATTTAGTTAAAGTTACAAACAGCTCTGCACAACACATGACTCTACAGTGCATTCAGGGACAGCCACAGTGTTTTTAAGTCCTGGCCTCGTCCTGCCAAGGTGTTCCACTGAATGTTATAGGAAATCCTTTTTACACCATCTGCAGTTAGACACCACAGTGATTCAGTTCCTCAGCCTTTGCTCGGTCTAGACTGATCTGTTATTGTTACATGGAACTGTTATTGTGTCTACTGTGTTTTTAATGTTTGCTGCTGCCAAAAAAAACCCAACAGGATCAATTAAACCTTCAATTCAAATACCAGTCCCACAGCTTTCATCAAGTCAGTCATGAATAAACATTGCTGCGCTTTATTTAACATTATTCCAGAGATAGGTAGATAAGAAAGCGGGACTCACCACTTCCTTACTCTTCAGTGTTTTGACGTCGTCGTTCAGGTGGTTCTTCAGGATGAGACACGCTTCGCGCATTTTCGTGCTCAGCTCAAACCTGTGACAAAGACAGATTTACATATAACATGTGAGGCTGATCATTTTTGTTTCATGTGCCTCACAAGACATAAGATAATTTGCTTAATACTGCAATTGTGATACAAATTGCAAAACATTTGGACACAGCTTTTTGTACATATTTTCCTTTTCTCTTCTACACATACAATTGTATGTGTGTGCATTGGGGGGACAGGGTGCTAATGTAAACTATTTCCATAGCTTGAATAAACTGAAAGCTCTCTGACATGCAACTTGATTTGTAGGCCATGCATTCACATTCACAGCACCATACATTCTTCCCCTCCATGAAAATACTGCAGGCTCTTGCGATTACAAAATTGCAGCAGTCAAATCTTGCTATTTTGATGTTTTCCAGTAAAACTGCAGCCCTGATAGTAACTTACTTCTCTTTGACAGCATCAGACGCATCACTCCTCGCTCTCAGGGTTTCCTCGTCGGTGTCACTCTCGTCCAGGTTGACGTTTCTCTCCTCGTCAGACGTTTCTTCCTCCAGAGCCGCCTCGTCCTCCTCGGTGCTGTCCGAGCATTCGCCTTCTCCCGAAGAACTCCCCTCCTCCTCCTCTTCCTCCTCCTCTTCCTCTTCTTCTTCACTGGATGTGGATTCATACCTGGGGGGGGGACATTGATTTTCGGTGGAATATAGAGCAGAGTTTTCTTAACTTGCACAGATAACATCTAGACTTTTTTTAGGCATTTAGGTGGCTCTCTTATCTAAAGCTATTTTAAAATCGGTCAATCGAGCAAGGAGGGGTTCAGTGTCTTGATCAAAGACACAATGGCTGTTGATGGGACACATTGTCTGCTGCAGGGATCAAACGTGTGACCTTTTAGTTACAGAACTTTCCAAGCACTAAGCCACCCGCCGCCTTTCATTTTGTTTATACTGCGCTAAAAATGTGTGGAAGTTCGTGCTGCTCACCCTCCGTTGAGAATGCCAACAAACTGCAGGCTCTTCTTGCCAGCGGAGCGATTCTCGCCCGAGTTACTCCCATCCTTCCTCTTCATGATTGATTTCAGCAAACCTGTTGCCATAAAGGATGCAGATGGACCAAACAATCATTTAAACGAAGCAAACCAGGGAGTATTTGGCACACACACCCTAAACATAATGATATTATCAATTATCAACTGGAAGACGACGCCATCGCTTTCATAATTCTGTAAATAAATCTGTAAATTTAGCAGTCGTTCTAAAGTTTTAGTTCCTTGTGCAAGAGGTCAAACTTTTTTTCAAAATAATGAGGTCAGAAAATTTGTTCACCCTCAAAATTTTGAATACATGGAAATTGTCTTCCCACCCTTCCCACACATTCCTCAGGGAACGTGTTTAATCTCTGAATGTATATTTCAAATGGATACCTGCTGAATGTATATTTGTAATGATATGTAAAGTCTACTATCATCATTTGCCTTACAATGTCCTTCTGGTCTGTATGTGAGATCCTGTTATCACCAGCATGTACTTGAATTACTACTGACATATCGATATGTCTGTGCATCAATGACTACGTTTACATAGACTGCAATAATCCGACTATTGGCCTTATTTTAAATAAGACAATATTCTGATTAATCTGTTTCCATGGGTTGCTTATAGAACTATTCCATTCATATTCCTCCTTACATGCTGCGGAGCAAAGTCCCATTAACAGGACAAAGTTTGAGACTTTATTGAAAACTTTGTGATATCCATTTCCCTCAAAATCCTGAGCATGCTGACAGCTTCAATCTCACCACAAAAATGTTGGGACTTCATTTTTCTGCTGTCAGTCATCTTTTTCCTCTGTAAACAAGTTCGTAACCTCTGGAAGGCAGAGCGAGCCGTCGGATCAACGCTTGTGTCCTACAGTCTAAAATGCCCTCCAATAAGACACTAAAATCAGAATCCTCCACGTGTCTTAATGTGATTCTACTTACTCCGACTATGAGCTTATTCAGGTTAAGGTAATCAGAAAATTACGTTTACATATCGGATTATTGCTGTCCATATAAATGTAATCAGTGTTACCAAGACAAATTCCTGTACATTTGTTGTACTGTAAATTCAAGGAACCGCATATGAGGTCCTGACCCCAAGCTTGGGACATCCTGTAATGAAGGCCCATAGTACTCACCTGTCTTGGGGTTGCTTGGTGCCATCACCTCTTCTTGTTCTCCGTCCTTCTTCTCTGCTGCACTGACCATCTCTTCATCAGGAGAGACCTTGTACTCTGCGATGGTCAATTGTCTCTTTTTTGGCACCGAAACTTTCTGCTCTTCAGCCGCTTCCTCAAGCAAATTCTCCCACTGGCACCCAGTGCTGACCACAGCAACAGGAACTGGCTCTGCTGGTTTCTCCGCAGCCTCGGTCTGGGTGCCCTGTTCAGTCTGGCTGGCTGTTAGGTCCTCGCCTACACATGCATCGACCACCTCAGGACAGCACAAAACCGCAACGTGCTTTAACTCAGAAGTCGATGTCTCTACCTGGGCGTGCGTCATGTCCGGTTTGGCGAGAACCCCTTTCTCGAACGTGACTTTGGACTTCGTCTCCTCCACCTGGGCTTTGAGAGTTCCCAGGTCTTCGTCTGCCACGCTCAGCCGGCCCTCTAGAGCCGCGATGGACTCCTGCTGGAATTTAATGGTGTCCTGTAAGGTGTCTATCTCCCGCTGTGCCTCGCTGGTCAGCCCGAGCAGCGACTCCATCACCCAAACGGAAGCCTCCTCTGTCTCCACCCCGGCCTGTGTTCCCTCCTCGCAAACCGCCGGGGCTTCTGTCCCGGTGCCTGTCTCACAGACGTGGACCTCGGTGCCCTCAGAAGCATCTTTCACGCCCTGGCTGTAGTAGAAAACAACAGAGTCCATCGGCTGGTCGTCCCCAACAGCTACTGACTTCTTCTCAACAACTGGAACTTTCTCTGGAACTTTGGCCAAAACTTTTGTTGAAGGTTCTGTAGCTTTCTCACTTTTTCCCTCAAATTTCTCTGTCAACCTTTTCAGGTCCCCAGATTTTCCAGGGCCTTTGCGACCAGGTGAGGTTGGAGGAGTTACTCGACTCTGGGTATTGGGGTCGGTTGGGGTTAGGAGGGTCTCTGTGGTTTGGGTGGAGGACTCTGTACACTGCTGCCGTTGTTGGGTCACCTCCTCAGATGCTTTCTTCTCCTGCAGTGCCAGCAGGAGCATGTCTTTCTCTGCACGAAGCTTGGCCACCTCTCTCTCGAGCGCTGGAACACCCTTCACCCGCTCCTCCATCTCCTTCAGCTGCTTCAAAGCCGTGGCCATCTGCTCTCTAACTGTCTGCAGCTGGCTGGGTGGGATCGGAGTCGCTGCGGTGCCAGGAGCCGGAGTGCTGCGCCCAGAAGTTTGAGGACTGGGTTTAATCCAGCTACCCTGTGACGGCGTAGTGGACAGAAGGGGTAAAAGCAGAGACCCGTCCACCGTGGCAGACGTTGCATTAGCCGGAGAGACCAGGGACGGTACAGTGGCCTTAAAGCCCGGCTTGGGAGGATCTGCGAGCTGGAAACGCGCGCCATTCTGGTGCTGGTGGCTCTGCTCCTGCTGTAGCCGCCGGCTGGTTTCCAGAAGAGTCCGCTCTACTCTGGGGTTGCGCTGCGGCGGAGGCGGCGGCACTTTGGCCCCGGCAGACAGGGGAGGGACACTGAGGACGGTCAGAGGGGAAAGGGAGAGACCCTCGCAGGGCGCCGACCCGATGCGGTTGCGCGGGGGCGGCGGAGGAGGAGCTCTGCCGTCCTCGCTGGCCGGCGACGCAAGAGACTCTGTGGACGTCCAGCCGCTGGCGCGCCCCCCCACTCCTGGACTCCTCTGGGAGACTCTGAGACCCCGTCCGGATCGGCGGGAGCTGACGGGCGCCCGGCGGAGGTTGTGCCCGCTCTCGATCTCCTCCACATACTTGAGGAAGTCCAGGTCCAGCTGGAAACCGTAGGGAGTCTGGACAGAGTAGGAGCCCGGCTGGTCAGCCTCCTCCGGACTGGAGTAGAGGAATGGAGCGCCCAGATCTGCAGGGCAAAGGACAACATGGCTACATCAACAGTACCAGAGGTGGAAAAACCCAAATCTAATGTCAAAAAGATTCCATAATACTGCAGTCACTAGAGATAAAGCTGAAATATAAACCAACATAAACCAAAGGAAAACATAACTACATTTATTTGCTTTATCGGTGGTAATACCTTATATAGTCAGTGCATGACCTTGAAGTAATGTTTTCAAATACATTTCATAGTTTATTACAGCTGGCTTAGATTCCTGATGTGTGAGGTTTATAATGCAGTGAGTGACAGGAAGTTAAGACGATCACAGAAACGTAGTTAAGTTAATTTTACTTTCCTGTGGTTGACAGCTTCCCTGACACTATCTGAACTATCTCCATGCGGTAAACCCCACCCATCTGCGATTTTATTTACAACAACTAATTAAGGTCTGATGCGGCAACACCCAAACCTCACCTCAGTAAATATTACCATTAACACCATCACAGACAGAGAAGCAGACAGGTGAGATGGTAATATAAGAGCGATAGCATCTTCCTGCGGTTTCTTACCGGGCAGCTTCGGGTTAACTTGCACCGACTGAGTCATCTTTCTGGACTGGGAGCTTTCAGCAGGCAACCTGACAGAGTCAACTCAACACCTGGCTAAAGAAAGAAAGAAAACATACACAGAGACAAGAGTTAATTTGCAAAACACACATCAATTATCATTAAATATCTCTAAAATACAGAGGATCCAGCCTGCTGAAGTGTTACCATGTTGTCAACCGAAGACTTAAATTACCTACTCTCCTTCAAAAAGTATCCTAATTGGTTTGGATTTTGTGTTATCAATCAGTTTGTACAGGATCACATGCTCCAAATGGATT
>NC_136005.1:2746529-2767731 GCF_048128805.1 Centroberyx gerrardi
TCTGTCTCTCCTCAGCCTGTCTGTCTCTCCTCAGTCTGTCTCTCCTCAGTCTGTCTGTCTCCCCTCAGCCTGTCTTTCCTCAGCCTGTCTGTCTCTCCTCAGTCTGTCTCTCTTCAGCCTGTCTGTCTCTCCTCAGTCTGTCTCTCCTCAGTCTGTCTGTCTCCCCTCAGCCTGTCTTTCCTCAGCCTGTCTGTCTCTCCTCAGTCTGTCTGTCTCTCCTCAGCCTGTCTCTCCTCAGTCTGTCTGTCTCTCTTCAGTCTGTCTGTCTCTCCTCAGTCTGTCTGTCTCTCTTCAGTCTGTCTGTCTCTCTTCAGTCTGTCTGTCTCTCTTCAGTCTGTCTGTCTCTCCTCAGTCTGTCTGTCTCTCTTCAGTCTGTCTGTCTCTCCTCAGTCTGTCTGTCTCTCCTCAGTCTGTCTGTCTCTCTTCAGTCTGTCTGTCTCTCCTCAGTCTGTCTGTCTCTCTTCAGTCTGTCTGTCTCTCTTCAGTTTGTCTGTCTCTCCTCAGTCTGTCTGTCTCTCTTCAGTCTGTCTGTCTCTCCTCAGTCTGTCTGTCTCTCTTCAGTCTGTCTGTCTCTCTTCAGTCTGTCTGTCTCTCCTCAGTCTGTCTGTCTCTCTTCAGTCTGTCTGTCTCTCCTCAGTCTGTCTGTCTCTCCTCAGTCTGTCTGTCTCTCTTCAGTCTGTCTGTCTCTCCTCAGTCTGTCTGTCTCTCTTCAGTCTGTCTGTCTCTCCTCAGTCTGTCTGTCTCTCTTCAGTCTGTCTGTCTCTCCTCAGTCTGTCTGTCTCTCTTCAGTCTGTCTGTCTCTCTTCAGTCTGTCTGTCTCTCCTCAGTCTGTCTGTCTCTCCTCAGTCTGTCTGTCTGTCTGTCTGTCTCTCCTCAGTCTGTCTGTCTCTCCTCAGTCTGTCTGTCTTTCCTCAGCCTGTCTGTCTCTCCTCAGCCTGTCTGTCTCTCCTCAGTCTGTCTGTCTCTCCTCAGTCTGTCTGTCTCTCCTCAGTCTGTCTGTCTTTCCTCAGCCTGTCTGTCTCTCCTCAGTCTGTCTGTCTCTCCTCAGTCTGTCTCTCCTCAGTCTGTCTGTCTCTCCTCAGTCTGTCTGTCTCTCCTCAGTCTGTCTTTCCTCAGCCTGTCTGTCTCTCCTCAGTCAGTCTGTCTCTCTTCAGCCTGTCTGTCTCTCCTCAGTCTGTCTTTCCTCAGCCTGTCTGTCTCTCCTCAGCCTGTCTGTCTCTCCTCAGTCTGTCTGTCTCTCCTCAGTCTGTCTGTCTTTCCTCAGCCTGTCTGTCTCTCCTCAGTCTGTCTGTCTCTCCTCAGTCTGTCTTTCCTCAGTCTGTCTGTCTCTCCTCAGTCTGTCTGTCTCTCCTCAGCCTGTCTGTCTCTCCTCAGTCTGTCTGTCTCTCCTCAGCCTGTCTGTCTCTCCTCAGTCTTGAATGATGCTTCGCCGACACAAAAAAAGTAAGATTTTCAAGAGTGCGATCGCACCTACAGCTGGTCTACTTTGATCCGAATCATAGATGAAAAGTTGAGTATTTTTAGGGCTTGTAAACAAAAGTCACATGACTCACAAGCAGCTCTTTGATTGGACAGAGTTTTGGTCACCTGTCTTCCTGCCAGGTTAGAGATTTTGGAGTCAAAACAAATCTGATTAACTTAACACATATTTGCTACTGATTGGCCCTGAGAGGAACTGCAGTATTCATGGGGGATGACATATTTGCTGTTGTATTGATTGAATTTGCAGAGAGATATATGATTTTTTTTTTATTTGGTCTGTAATTGTAGTGAGATGCATCATTTCCCCAAGTTTCATCTAAGTCCAGTCAGTGGTGTGACGGACGAAACAACAAACTAACAAACAAATGAAGACCAATCTGAAGTCCCGCCTCCACTTTCATCGTTGGGAAACACATCAGAACAGGCAGAACGTTGTTTTTTAAGGACAGGATCCAGATGATGTGTACAGTAGGTTCTTCAGTAGGTTCTTCAGTAGGTTCTTCAGTAGATTCTTCAGTAGTTTCTTCAGTAGTTTCTTCAGTAGTTTCTTCAGTAGGGTCTTCAGTAGGGTCTTCAGTAGATTCTTCAGTAGGTTCGTCAGTAGGTTCTTCAGTAGGTTCTTCAGCAGGTTCTTCAGTAGGTTCTTCAGTAGGTTCGTCAGTAGTTTCTTCAGTAGTTTCTTCAGTAGTTTCGTCAGTAGTTTCTTCAGTAGGTTCTTCAGTAGGGTCTTCAGTAGGGTCTTCAGTAGATTCTTCAGTAGGTTCGTCAGTAGGTTCGTCAGTAGGTTCTTCAGTAAGTTCTTCAGTAGGTTCTTCAGTAGGTTCGTCAGTAGGTTCTTCAGTAGGTTCTTCAGTAGGTTCTTCAGTAGGTTCGTCAGTAGGTTCTTCAGTAGGTTCTTCAGTAGGTTCGTCAGTAAGTTCTTCAGTAGGTTCTTCAGTAGGTTCGTCAGTAGGTTCGTCAGTAGGTTCTTCAGTAGATTCTTCAGTAAGTTCTTCAGTAGGTTCTTCAGTAAGTTCTTCAGTAGATTCTTCAGTAGGTTCTTCAGTAAGTTCTTCAGTAGGTTCTTCAGTAGGTTCTTCAGTAAGTTCTTCAGTAGGTTCTTCAGTAGGTTCTTCAGTAGATTCTTCAGTAGGTTCTTCAGTAGATTCTTCAGTAGGTTCTTCAGTAGGGTCTTCAGTAGGTTCGTCAGTAGGTTCTTCAGTAGGTTCTTAGTAGGTTCTTCAGTAGGTTCTTCAGTAGGTTCTTCGGGGCGTTCCAGTGTTTGTGAGTCTTGTACCCAGAGCAGCGCAGGATATTTGTGTGAACAAGCAGCATTTTCTTCCTGAGGCAAAACCAATGAGCTGGCAAGCTGATTTGATTTGATTAATGCTCGTATTTCCCCGCTGACATTTTTACAGCTCGCTGCACTGAAAGCAAACTGTCAGCCGCTTCATACGTCAAACATCCGCCTCACCGAGTCGCTTAGCAACGGCAAAATGATGAAAAGTGTGTACAAGACAAACAATAATTTGGTGTTTAAAACCCGTGTTCCCATGTTCCCGTGTCTGACGGTTTGACCACAGCAGTTCAGCTCCACAACCCAAAACTCAGTGACTGTAAAGCCTCGGCCAGACTGCAGACTGCTGACATGTTGCATGTTGTCCAGCCAGGGCAGTTCACACTCAACGACTTCACTCAATTCTGTTCTTGAGTGAATGTTTGCATCCCATCAGAGGTGTTCACAGTGGCGACGAGGTAAAGATGAAGACGAGGGATCACACACACACACACACACAAACACACACTAGGGCTGAACAATTAATCGAAATTTTATCTAAATCGCAATATGGCGAGGAGGAGGCGCAATATTTGTTAAAGGTGAAACGTGTCAAAATACCATTTTAAATGAAATATCGTCGTGCTGCAGAGATGTCCTGGCCTACACATCATATTCTACAGACTTAAGAAAACATCTTTGTTTGGTACAGATCCCCGCAAAAATCACACCATAATCATTTTAATACGTTCTTTCAATGAAAATGAGAATAATGATGTAAAAATGATCATTCCCTCTAATATCGCAAATCATATCCCAATTGCAATATCAGTCAAAATAATCGCAATTAGATATTTTTTCAAAATCGTTCAGCCCTAACACACACACACAGATTCTGTCATTCAAAAACATTTCCCCATCCGTCCAGAACAATTCACCGTACTTATCATTTCAAAACATCTTCTATCGTTTCTTGTAGGGCTGAAACGATTCCTCGAGAAACTCGAGTAACTCGATTACTAAAAATCATCGATGCAAATTCTTTGCATCGAAGCTTCGTGTAATCCATATAACTATATACACACTCAGTGTTTCGCACGGATGATTATTACTGTTGCACAACGCGCTGGAGAAAGAGAGAGAAAATAGCGAGGGGCGAAGAGAAGAGACAGGCCAGAGAAAACGACAGAAAGTGTCCAAAGTTTCGGATCCAGTGTTGCCAACTTGGCGACTTTGTCGCTAGACTTAGCGACTTTTCAGACCCCCCTGGCGACTTTATTTCTCAAAAGCGACTAGCGACAAATCTGCCGACTTTTTCTGACCATGGGAAGCAATGTTAATGTGTTGAATCCCAAAGCATTTGGCAATAAATTGGTTCGGCTGATGCCGGTTTTCTCTACTTGCTTGTCTAATCCAGAGAGGTCTGACGGTCACAGCGCTTCCCACACAGCGTAGCTCCTTCCCTCCGCTGAGAGCAGGGACTGTAGGATAGGGTCCACTTGTAATTGCTACCGGCGTACGCCGAAACTGGCCCGGGTGGGCGGAGTCAGCACTTAATATTAAAACGGGATGAGATGAAGGCTAGTAAAGAATGCACGTTAATTATGGCTATATGTAATGGCTAGTTAAGAACGTAAATCAATATGGTGGCTAGTTATGATGTCCCTAAGTTAGCTAAGTTTTGCTCAAGAAAATAACCACAGAAAATAAAATGCTGCAGTCAATTTGTGAAAGCCTGAGCTTCATTCATGTTATTATTATGATAGTCACACACACATACACCCCCCCCCCCCACACACACACACACACACACACACCTACTCCCCTCACAGTGATGCATATAATACCCCAGAAAGCAAAATATCAGGTGGTGTAAGTAGCAATTGGAGCCTAAAATGCACCAGTCCAATACAGCAGGTATATTCAGTTTAGTTTGATTGCAGTGAGTAGGGTCAGCAGGTGTAGGGCAACCCTTCAACATAGTAAATAAATGTACATTAGCCAGTCTTATGAACTTGTATGATATTTAGGCCTAGTAATAAATATCAATAATAATAATTATTTCACCTCGTTTTCAGTAAATCACAGTGTTGTATGGACAGCTTCGTGCGGACAGCTTTTCTCTTTTGTATATTTACTATTGCTCTTTAATAAAGCAAAAGTATTTCTTATCCGATTACTCGATTAATCGATGGAATAATCGGTAGAATACTCGATTACTAAAATAATCGATAGCTGCAGCCCTAGTTTCTTGCTCCATGGTACAGAAGCTTCAGTTTACATTACAAATATATTTTGAAGTGACATTGTTCCCAGGATAACACTGATGAAGAATTTTGTACTTTTAGACTTCTTTCACCATTTTGTAACTGCATACTGATGTGGACTGATCCAGGCTCGCTGCCATTCTGTACAGTTTTATGATTTTTTTCCTCCAAATAAACTTTTATAAAAACGTATCAAGAGTGGAGCAAGAGGAGCTGGGAACCTCTACTGAGAGACAGAGAAATGTGAGTGGAAGCGACTTCTCTTCCGGTTCATTCTCTTCCTCCTTTGAGCTAAACTCCCATTGGCCGTCGGTATGATCGCTGTCAGATTTCAGTCTTGGTGAGCGTCGGATCGCTTCCCGACCCGAGCGACCAAACCAAACCGGACCGGTCGGCAGTCCGGAACCGGTTCGCACGACAGGTACGATCTGAGCGACCGTCGGTCACGGGACGTCCGGCCGCTTCCTGCAGAGCCGAGCGACCGGGGAACAGAACAGTTGGCCATCAGCCGTCAACAGCCAATCAGATTTGCGTGCTTCCTTGTTTCGCTGCTGATGTGACTCCACTCTGTGAAGTTGATTCGACGTTCAAAACTTCCCTCTTTTCTCTTCTACCATTCCTTCTCTTTTTCTTCTTCACTCCTCTCCACTCTTCTCCCTTCATCCCTTTCTTTCTTTCTTGTGTTTTTTGTGTTTTATGAAGCACACTGAATTTGCCTTGTGTATGAAATGTGTTATATAGATAAAGTTTGCCTTGCCCCCCCCCCCCCCTCCCTGCAGCTCCTCTCCTCTGTTGCTGTTTTTCTCTCTGATCTGATGACAGGCAGCAAATTACAGACTGCAGGGAGAAGCTGCATTCCTTCCCTCTGCACCCCGACTCCTGACCAGCTGAGAGCCACGCTGTCGAGCCACACACACACACACACACACACACACACACACACACAGAGGCGTGAGTGCCAGTTCACACACACAGACACACTAACAAACACTGAGACACATACCAAGAACACACTTTCAAAAACCTGCATTAACACGTACATGAGTGCACACACACACATACACACACAGTAATAAACAAGAGATACATGCACAAACTTGCAAAAATCTGCATTAACACACACACACACACAAATGTGCATAAACACATACATGAGTGGCCACATAGACACACTAATGAACACAAACATACACACACAAACATGTACAAAATATGCAGTAAGTAAAAATCTGCTGTAACACACACACACACGTATGTACACACACATACACACACACTAACAAACATATAAACACATGCACAAACTTGCAAAAATCTGCATTAACGTACACACACACAACCACAAATGTACATAAACACATGCGTGAGTGGCCGTGCACACACAGACACATAAACACAAACCTCAAAAATCTACATATACACACACACGACTGCACACACACAAACATGTATACACACAGACATGATTGCCCATACATACAGACTCAGACACACTAATAAACACACACAAAGACACATACATGCACAAATTTACAAAAATGTGCATAAACACAAACACATACATATGAGTGGGCACACACACACACACACACACTCACACACATTTTCTGCAAAAACAATCACACTCCACCACAGGACTAACAGTCATATGATCCCATAAAACCAGAATACAATGTGCAAGTTCCTATAAACTAATAGCAGACATGCCACCTTAACTTCATAAGGCCTAACTGGCTTCCATTGTAAACAGACACACTGCATTCTTCTTCACATTGACGTCAGAATAACCGAGTCTCCTGATCCGCCCGCGTTTCCACGGCTGCAAATTGGGTTTACATGAAGTTTCCTCATTCTGTTTCATATAATCCAACTGGCTGGAAACCCGACACTGCCGTTACATTTCATTACATTACAGGCACTTTGCAGTGAGTGCCTGTAATGAGAATAAGCTTAATTTCCTAACTTGCCAAAGTTATTAGCAGCCAATAGTCAGAGGAGGTCAAAGACGAAGCCACAGCATCCTGAGAAGAGGCGGAATAAATACTCAAATGATCATGTGTGGTAGAGAAGAGCAAGAGAAAGAAATAAGAAAGAAAGAAAAAGGTAGAAAAGTCTGTTTTCTATAATAAACCAGTCAGGGACTCAAGCTGTGAGCTTTGATTAAAGAGATAATCTGTGAAATCTGTGTTTTTTTTTATGATTTAGTCTCCATCTCTCAGCCTCACTGTGGTGTTTCTGCACTGCTCTTCCCACAGATCACCTGTCAATCAAACAGTGTGGGCGGAGCTTGGATTTTCTGTTGATGCAGTTTGAGTTTCTCTTTTCTCTTGTCTGTTCAGTCATGGTGGCTATCGCTGCTCATGCTAACTACCCAGTTCTTCTTCTTCTGTTGATTCCAAACAAACCGGAAATGTAAAACACTTCACATCACATCACCTTTTTTTCCCCAGGAGAGAACAGGAAATGGAAAAGCTGTCATGACCTGGATATAGGTTGGATCACTGTTGAGTTACAGTGGAGAACAGCAGAACAGCCATTTATTTATATGAAAATGTCACGGATTATTACTTTAAATGTTTTTCCCCACTGATTAATATCTACAGAACAGGAACTGATAAGACTTCTCTCTCCAGAGTGAGCAAACATGTGATGCTTCACTCATCGTGTTGAAAATGAAACTCTCCTACCTCTCCTCTCCTCTCCTTCTCTCCTCTCCTCCTCTCCTCTCCTTCTCTCCTCTCCTCTCATCTCTCCTCTTCTCCTCTCCTCTCCCCTCCTCTCCTCCTCTCCTCTCCTCTTCCCCTCTCCTTCTCTCCTCCTCTCCTCTCCTCTCCTCTCATCTCTCCTCTCCTCTCCCCTCCTCTCCTCTTCCCCTCTCCTCTCCTTCTCTCCTCCTCTCCTCTCCTTCTCTCCTCTCCTCCTCTCCTCTCCTCTCCCCTCCTCTCCTCTCCTCCCCTCCTCCCCTCTCTCCTCCTCTCCTCCCCTCCTCTCCTTCTTTCCTCTCCTCTCCTCTCCTTCTCTCCTCTCCTCCTCTCCTCTCATCTCCTTCTCTCCTCTCCTCTCCTCTCCTTCTCTCCTCCCCTCTCTCCTCCTCTCCTCCCCTCCTCTCCTTCTCTCCTCTCCCCTCCTCCTCTCGTCTCCTCTCCTTCTCTGCTCTCCTCCTCTCCTCTCATCTCCTTCTCTCCTCTCCTCCCCTCCTCTCCCCTCCTCTCCTCTCCTCTTCTTTCCTTCTCTCCTCTCCTTTCCTTCTCTCCTCCTCTCCTCTCATCTCCTCCTCTCCTTCTCTCCTCTCCTCTCCTCTCCTTCTCTCCTCTCCTTTCCTCCTCTCCTCTCCTCTCCTCTCCTCAGCCGGCTTCATGGAGAGGAAATGTTGTGCTGGTCGGAGGCGCGGGGCCATGTTTTGGAACGGTGACCTCATCCCCAACCAAACGCCACCCTTTTCCCGAAGAGGGAAGCGACTGACGGCCGAACAGAGAGACAGAGAGAGAGAGAGAGAGAGAGAGAGAGAGAGAGAGAGAGAGAGAGAGAGAGAGAGAGAGAGGGAGAGAGCAACAGAGAGAACAGCAGAAAGGCTTTCTAACCAGATTTGGGTTTTTGTCTTTTTTTGCTCTAAACATCCTCCCTTCCTCCCTTCCTCCCTCCTTCCCTCTGACAGCTACGCTCCAACTTTTACCATCACACTACTTTACATGAGAAAACAGCCATTCAGAAATCTGGACACACACACACACACACACACACACACACACACACACACACACACACACACACACACACACACACACACACACACACAAAACCAGGCATACAAACCACACATACATACACACACAGGCCCCCACCCAGATATACACACCCACATCTGCACACACACCCACACATTTGGATTACTATACTTGTGAGGACTTTCTCTGACTACATTCATTCCCAATCCCCTAACCTGAACCTAATTCTAATTTTAACCCTAAACCTAAATCCTAATCCTAAACCAGCCACCCTGTTCATTTTCCTAACCTTACCCTTTACAAGCTTACTGATAGAACAGTATTCAATTAGTTTCTGTATTTGGTTTGGCTTCAAATTTAGTTTTTTGTTGTTTTTTGGGACGATGGGGAGCCAATCTATACTTGGAGGAGGAAACAATAACTGTTCACAACTTCTAATGGTTTTGTTCCCTAATTTAACCCTTAACTTAACCCAACCTAACCTAACCCAAACCTTAATCTTAATCCTAATCTTAACCCTTAACCTAACCCAACCTAACCTAACCCAAACCTTAATCTTAATCCTAATCTTAACCCTAACCCCAAATCCTAATCCTGAACTAATCCCTTGTAGAAGTGAAGCGCAGCCAAAATATCCTCATGTTGGGAGGATTTTCCTCATCTTTCAATGCTTGTGAGGAGATTGTGGTCCTCATAGATAAAGAAATACAACACACACACACACACACACACACACACACACACACATATTCACACACACACACACACACACACAGGAGGGCCTCTCAGCTGCTGGGATAAATCTGCAGTTTCCTGAAGGGAAGCTCACCCCCCCAATACATTAGCCTTACCCCCCAACACACACACACACACACACACACACACACACACACACACACACTCCCCTCCATGCCCCTGAGGAGACCTCCCATTGTCTCCCAGTAGGAACTGTGTGTGTGTGTGAGTGTGTGAGTGTGTGTGTGTGTGTGTGAGGGGGGGGGGATCTCCTGCCAGGAAACCCATCGGCGGCCTGAAAGCTGCTTCCTGAAGACCGCAGGAAAACGCCGGGGAGAAGACAAGCAAAACTGAGAGCTGAACAAACACAGAGCCACTGTGACATGAACACACACACACACACACACACACACATACACATACACACACACACACACACACTGCAGTGTCCTGTAGCCGGCAGCAGCACCGGGCTAAAGCTAACATCACATGATGCATCACACTGAACTTAGATAACATGTAATTAGTTTGAGGGTGGACACGAGTGTTTGTGTGTGTGTGTGTGTGTGTGTGTGTGTGTGTGTGTGTGTGTGTGGGTGTGTGGGCTGGGGGCTTAGCACACACACACACACACACACACACACACACAGGAAGTAACACTCTGACACCTCGCTCTGTTTTGCTCATCCTGACTCCCACCTCCTCAACACTAAATCACACATTGTCCTCACTAGTATCTTGTGTATCCCACTGTATGAAAATATCACTGAAAATATAATTTTTTTTTTATCACAATCAGGTTAACTTCAAACGTCACATGCATCCTATACCCCCCCCCCCCCCTCCTCCTTTTCCTTCCCGATTCTCCAGCAAACACAATCAGCCACATTCAGCTTCCACAATGAGGCATTATGCCACTTTGGTGGCGACGCTGTTTTCGCAAAGTTTTGTGAGGCCTCCTTGTTTTCTTCATCCCAGCCCCCCCTCTCACCCTCCACCCCCCTCCCCCTCCCCCCCCCCTCTCCCTCCACCCCCCCTCTCCATCCACCCCCCACCCCCCTCCCCACTGTGTCCAGGTTCAAAATGTCACAAAGTGAATTCAATAAAAGCCTGGGGGAAGTCCGCCGCTGGAGGAAGAGGCACAGAGCGCTGTCCGCCCGGCCTCGTCCGGCCGGGCGGCCATCTTGACCCGGAGGACCGACTCAGAGTGAAACTAGGGATTCTATTTGCATACGAATGTGAGCGTGACTCCCACACACACACACACACACAGGCTCAAACTGTCCCGAACAAGCTGCTCTGACTCCTCTGACAGTCATCAGACGGCGGATGCCAAGATGCAAAGAAAACTTTAAAGGAGAAAATCCCGCTCAGATCCTGTTCCACTGTTAGATCTCATCAGTCTGTGATGTTCAGTGAGTTTTTTGCTGATGAAGCGTTGTCATTTACTTCTTTGGTGAACCCACTTTCCCTCACCCTGCCTCGTCTGCTTCTACTTCAGTTAGTAATCTCCTACGTTTCCCAGAATGCCTTTCACCAACCCCCAGAGAACGGGCGTGAACTTCTTGCTTTCAATCAAAGCTGGGCGTATGGGCATGTAAATATAGCAAGCTAGCCAACTAGTTCCTGACCATCGGGGTGTGTCGATGATCGCGGCCCTTCCTCAAACCCTCAACCTGTCTCTCTGCTGCAGTGCATTCTGGTCTCTCTCCTGCTCCTGTGGTGGAGAAACTGGTCTCTCTCCTCTTCTACGATGGATTTCTCCCTGTATGATTGTTGAACGTCTCTTGGTGCAAAATGGCGGCTCTAGAAAGAAGCCCTCGCTCTTTGATTCTGAGGGACTGACACCAAAACCTGACGTTTACCGCTGATGTTTTACATCCTGAAACATTTTCTCATATCAAACTGTAGCTGCTGGAAATATCTGGAGGTGACGTCACCTCGTCTACGATTGGCCGGTTATCCACCGAGAAGAAAAACACAACAAACGACTGAATGGAGCCAGGAATGAGAGGAACATCAGCTTAAATGTTTTAGGGTGGATTTTTCCTTTAAGGATGAAGCGAGGCCAAAGTCGATGGATGCCAAGGTCCAATAACAGCTTCCAGCCTCAGTGAGGAGGATTGCACCCAAAACTTCACACACACTGCAATTTCAAACGTGGATAACTGCACAACTCAAGACCTGACTGGACATGAATGAATTCTTGGAGTAACAACATAATATGTCACTTTCCAGAAACGATGATCTTGGCACCGCTCTGCGAGTCAGAAACCCTCCCAAGCTGTCCCAGCGCAGCAGCAGGCTCCAGTTTTAGTCTGCTGAGGAACTCCCTGTCTGACGAATCAAGCGCTCCTCCCTGAAACAAAGCAGCGCTCACACATCCAGTTTTTCCCCCAATTAGCTGCTGTTTCCAGCTCCGGCTCTGCTGTCCCACAGCCGGCACACTCAGTCACGTTGCATTTGGGACCAAACACTCCTTGTTTTCATCTGTGTGGAGACACAATATCCAGGCCTGTTTCTCCAACATGACAAACTGAACCTTTGTAGAAACTGCAAGTTGAAAAATCATTTGGCTCAAACACCATCTCCATTTTCCAGCTCAACTGAACAGATTTGAACAGTATTTTTCTCTCCTTTTCTTTTCCTTTATCACGTCTGTGTTTTATCACTGTGCAAATAACTAAACTAGCTTAAGAAAAGACTAAAACTCGGCTAAGCTGGCCCAGATATTTGGCCTACAGACTGTGACCCATTTGTCTCCACAGCAGTAGCAGCTGAAGCCTCCAGATGTTTGATTCTCATAACTCCAGAACAAGACCAGATGTCAGCCGGTGCTGTTGTCTGCTCAGAAACAACTCAAATGTGTGTTTATCAGTGTGTTATTTCCTTCACTGGTGGAAATTATACCAATTCTGCAGCATCTCTTTGATTGAAAAGGGTCGGTTAATGACAAGGCAGAGGATCCAGGTCTTTGAAACGTCTTCTGAAGCTCCGCGAAACCCGCAAACAGCCTCCGACACCACCGAGCTGCTGACTTTACACCTGACTGCAGTGGAATATGCGAGCTGGAGGACTCTAATGCAGTTATCCATAATGTACTGATTCAGTTAAGCTGCTCATTAGTCCTGCAGCTGCTGACCTCAAGACGCTCCATAGCATGGAAACACACCTCGATGTCAGATGGGTGTGATGTAATACGGCTTTGAGAGATCATGAAGAACAAAGTCTGTTAGCAAGTTAAGTTTCTGAAAAAATGCCTAAATCAAAAAGTGAAAAAGTGTCATGGTAGAGTTGTTCTTCTCTACTTTGAGTTGTGTTGTCTGACATCACAGGACAGGATGTGTTTCCAAAAGCATCTTAGTGCAAATATAACATTGGTTCCATTATAAGCCAATGAACAAAGGTTTTGGGAAACCAGGCCCAGATTTAGAGCGTGAGCCTCAAGTTCGAGGCCTCGCTTTGCCCACAAAGACGTTTCTCCAGGATCAGAGTCTACAGAAAAACCTCTTGAAATCAGGAGTCAGTTTAAGAGAAAACGTCCTAAGAGGAACTTCTTTCCTCTCAGCGTCGAACAAAACTTTCTCTCTCCGACCCATAAATGAAATGAAAGGAGGCTGAAGGCTTTGCGGGCGCCGCGGCGTCACCGTGACACGCAGACAGCGTTTCCAAAAGCGGTTTTGGTTTGGTTCTTCCTGCGAGAAGCCGTCGCTCACACTTCAAGCGGGGAATCTCAGGCAGGACAGGAATCTAATCTGCTTTATCTACAGGCCACAGTGGCTGCTGCAGCTCACGACCGGCCTGCCACTTTCACTCTTTCACCGGCCAAAAAGGCTTTTAGAATAGATTATGAGCTCTGAATGAGGGGTCAACCTGCCAAAGAGGTTGGTAGAGTAAACAAAGTTACCAGGTAGAGCCAAAATCTACCAGGATTTGGTTGGTGGTGACTTCCCAGCATGACGTTCTGCACAGTTTGATTAGCGGCTCGTTCCCAAGCCCTCTCACTACTTGACTTGAGTATTTTTAGCTCGCTATTTTTCATTCAGCGTTTCTCAAGCGCTGGAGATAGCTGAGGGAGGAAACTCTGATTGAGCCGCAGTGACAGACTTCACATTCAATCCAATAAAAACGTCTTGCATTCCCACTTAGTACACAGAGACAGATGTCCGTTCCATTGAGACAAATCACATGAAATCAAAAGGCTCAGTGGCGTGTTGGATCTGTGATGCAGCTGGAGGCAGGGAAGCGACCGCCTGCTTCTTCCCCCCAAAACACCGAGCTGAACTTCTGAAGAGCTTCTCCTGCTTTCTGGGGGGAATTTGGAAAAGCCACTCCAGTCAGAGAGAATCTGGCATGAAGCAGAGAGTGGCAATTTCCATTTCCAAAAAGCCTGGATGCCTGCTAATTATGGTGAAAGCCTCCTGCTATCAGGTTCCATGTCGGCCCGACACTTAGCGCTAATTGCTGCCCTGAGAAAAAAATGCTTGAACTTTAAAAGATAAACGAACCGCAGTGATTTTCATAGAGCGGAGAATAAGTGTGTTTAGGAAAGCCTCTCCTAGAATTATTGTTATGATTGCAATCAGTGGATATCAGCTCAGCTCTGCAGTAACACACAGATTCTGGATTTGTTAAAGCCGAGTCTTCAAGATCCTTCTGCACAATAACAAACAAATGGCTCCAAATTAGACTGGCAGGGTTAAAGCTGCACTCTGCATGTTTATTTGTTGGGGGACCAAAAACGGCAGCCAGAGGTAACTGTTTGAAGAATGTTATATTCAGAAATCCTGTAACATGACTTCAGTAAACTTCACCAACCGGCCGGTCTGAGATGCTTTCTACTAAAAGACAAAGAGACGAGAGACGTTAGAAAGATCTAACGTTGGTGAGTCCAGCTTCCTCTGCTGCTGGTTAGGAGACACTTTGGATTTTGCTCTTAAAGGTGCCATGAAATTAAAAATATATACATATTTTTTACCTTTTTGCCGATGTTGCTGGACTTAGTGTTCCCCTATTCACCAATACAGGCCAAAAAAAAAGACAAAAAATGTTGATTTCTAGTAATTATATCTCAAAATGAAAAGAGCGTCTCTTGCCAGTAAACAGCACATTTCTGTTGATGACTCATCCTGCACTCGAGGGGGCGGAGACAAACATTTCATCCAATCAAATTTTGATAACCGCTGGAATTATTCCCCCCGGCCCCCTGCTGTTTTTTTCCCAGCATGCAGCTCAGTTAGGAGTGTTTTGTTTCTGGCTGCTTCACCTGAAACTCTTTTCCCAGACGGGCGACGGAGGCGGAGAATATTCCTCCACAGCCACTCCCTCCATATCTCATTAATATTCAAATAAGCCCCTCCCACTTGACGCTTCCCACCCTAACTTTCTGTTTCATTCGGAAATACGTCAATACACAGAAGCAAATCACGCTCTCCATGCAGCTTCATGGGGGCTTTTACGTTTCTGTCCCTCACCTCCTGTGTGGAGAAGTAACTGACAGCATTTCATTTCGGCTAAACGGGTGAATCTACAGCGTCTCAGTTAGTAGAGATGTGACTCCTTCAAATGTTGCCGAGTGCAGCTTGAACCTCTGCTCGCTGCATCATGCCACCGTGCTGCATATAATAACTTAGAGGCGTTGGAATGAAAGCCACTTGCCGTACGGCTAAAAAAGCCACAGGACAGCAGGAACTGAGTCCACATGAAGCCAGACTCAGTTCAACTCAAAACTACTGAACTGTCCACCAACTGTTTTCCAAGGTGTAAACAAGGCATGAAAAAGGAAAAAAGGAAGGGAATACATGTGAAGATGTAAAGGAAAAACTAACGCCACTGATCTTTCTCTCAGTAGTTAAACAGAGGATCAGAGCCCCCCCCTCCCCCCCCTCAGCACCCCTCACTAAATTTACAGCGGGTCTATTTTAGCGGCGAGCGGTAAGTCACACCTCGGGGTTCTGTTGCAGAAAGACGGCGTTTCCCCCCCATGTGAGCTCATCAGTGTGTTGAGCAGCTTAACACTTCAGCCTCACACAGGCTTAACGTGTCTGATTTGCTCCTGTCAGCCTCCTGGATGATGTGCAGTAACATGACACCAATTAACAGAGGAGGAGCTGTCAATCAACCAATTAGCTGTTCAGCTCTGGTGGCTGAAATGATTAGAAAGTTTTCATGCTTTCTTAATCAACCAAGGCGGATCTCGTCTTGCACGGCCTGATATCAGTATCACGATAATCATGAGGATTTTTTTTTCAATATCAATATATATATATATATATCATGATATGGCTCATGTATGCAAAATCACATGTTAAATAATCACATGAATGCTCATCCCACTGAACTGAATGGTAATGCTAGGGTGTGATGTCAAACAAAACTTAAATTTTCAAATAATATTCCTGCCATACCTCATTTTATCAGAGTTTTTAAATAAAATTAGCTTGTTATCATCAGTTCAGACAGCAGATTGTATGTCATGATATCCCAAAATCACCATATCATTACTATATAATTCCACTGAAAGACCATAAACCATAATATTAAATTATTATATAGCCCGGCCCTAAATCAAGGAAGGGGAAACTTATAGCAGCAGAGATAAATTCAACACTTATATAACTGACATGAAGCACCAAGTCATATTGAGGCAACAGACAGTGGAGACGGTCAGTCTGTCCCAGTGTGTGTTGCTCTGTTTGTGCTGTTTGTCCCGGCAGCTTCTCACATGACTGTGAGACAGAACTCTGTTTATTAGACTGATATTTTTACATCGGAGGCTTCCAGCAACAAGCAATTATTAAAGGAGAAATCCCCTCTGATCCTCTTCACTGTCAGATCTCATCAGTCTGAGTTATTTAGTGATGAAAGTGTTGTGATTTACTTCTTCGGTGAACCCACTTTCCCTCAACCTGCCTCGTCTGCTTCTACCGCACTTAGTGATTTCCTACGTTTCCCAGAATGCCTTTCAACAACCTCCCAGAGAACGGGCCTGAACTTGTTGCATTCAGCTGAGGGTTTTACATGCAGATGAAGAGATAAAGATAGATTTTGGTGAACCCACTTTCCCTCCACCTGCCTCGTCCGCTTCTACTTCTGTTAGTGATTTCCTACGTTTCCCGGGAAATTCTTTCGCCCCTTCCTCAAACCCTCAACCTGTCTCTCTGCTGCAGTGCATTCTGGTCTCTCTCCTGCTCCTGTGGTGGAGAAACTGGTCTCTCTCCTCTTCTACGATGGATTTCTCCCTGTATGATTGTTGAACGTCTCTTGGTGCAAAATGGCGGCTCTAGAAAGAAGCCCTCGCTCTTTGATTCGGAGGGTCTGACACCAAAACCTGACGTTTACCGCTGATGTTTTAGATCTGATATCAGACTCCATTGTAGCTGCTGGAACATACAACACAAAAATACAACTAAACGGAGCCAGAAATGCAGCGTACTTCACCAGTAGCTGTTAAAGTGTTTCAGAGGATTTTTCCTTCAACATCTAACTGAGACTTTCTGCCCAGCAGCAGAACCTGGACTCACATGATGAGCAGCAGCGAGGCGTCAGGAGCATCGAGAGAGAAAACAGCTGATCTGATCTGTGACTCGCTGAATATCCAACCACAGATTATAAGGTCTGCTGGAGAAAAGTGAGGAGGCCAGAATAGATGATGCACAACATAATGAAAGACAGGCGACACACTGAGGGGATGAGAGTGGAAATAACTCACTTCTGACAATAGGGGGGATTTCCGTCCCGTGTTGCACTGCAGTCTCACCCCCATTGTTTTATAGGAACTGTTTTATTCTGTGAAATAATCAGAGCTTCCTGACTTCAGCTCCGACAAACCTTCTGTTTTCAGTCTTCAGGATCATCATGCACTGCAGCTACAGGCTGACAGTCTGAGCTACAACTCAGATTTCTGCTCAAAGCAACACAACACCGTGTTAAACCATAAACTGCTTCGTTTATGGCACATTTATGGTTTCTATTCAATCCTGTTTGGAACCTAAAGAAGCCACTTGAGATTATGAGATTAGAGAAAATATAATCCTGATTTAATGTGTGTTGTTTAAAGCTTTGTTGTGAAAGGAAGACGCAAACCAGATGGGAAAAATTAAATCAATGCCACAACAATACAATAATTACTCCCAAAGTTATGAAAATAGGTGTGGTTACAAAAAGAACTATAGTAACCCTATAATAAATTTTAGAAGGATATTATAGCCTACAGATAGCACAGCAGAAGTATCAACCCTATAGGAATATTATAGTGACACCATAGGAGTTTAAAAACACCATAAAGCCATAAAACTCACTATTGAACACCAGACACACTGTAATCACTATAGGATTATTATAGGAATATTACAAAGATACCATAGGAGTTAAAAAAAAAACAAAAAAAAACATAAAGTATAATAAGGTCACTATAAACTCACTATTTAGTACTACAGACATACTAGTACTATAGACACACTATACGTCCCAACAGAAATATTATAGGAAATATTCCAGAAATATTATAGTGATACCACAGGAGATAAAACAAAATACCATAAAGTACAACCAAGTCACTTAAACTCACTATTGAGCATCTCAGACACACTGGAAGTCCATATAGGAATATTATAGGATTATTATAGGAATATTACAGTGATTATTCATTCGGGTTGGGCTCTGGACACCAACAACACTTTGTAATACACAGTTTAACTAATGCAGATCATAACAGTAAATGTATGAATAGCTTTCCCAATCGTTTCTATCGACGCTGAATAGACAATAATTTTAGTTTTAATATATTTTCCACCACATAAAACTTTGAAACAAGTCCT
Source organism: Centroberyx gerrardi (assembly GCF_048128805.1). Lineage (NCBI taxonomy): Eukaryota > Metazoa > Chordata > Actinopteri > Beryciformes > Berycidae > Centroberyx > Centroberyx gerrardi. The sequence goes on from NC_136005.1 coordinate 2,764,813, forward strand.
GATTTAAACACACAGACTAACTTGAGCTCCTGACTAGTTTGCCGTTTGTCAAGTCCGTCGATAACGAAGGGAAAGGTTTGTCAATGCAGGTTAATCGATGCAGATTAATCGATCCTTCGGGCTGTTTCTTACCTTGTGGCTTCCCTCTGTCCTCTCAGACTGGAACTTGTCATGGCATTCAGGCAGAAGGTAATAAAGTTTGGGAGGAGGACGGAAAAACACTCCTACCCCTCTGCCTCCAGCTCCAGCGTCAAGTTAGCTGAAATGTGAAGCAAAACGTCCGGTTGGACCTTTCAAAATAAAACCCACATAAATAATAAAACCCGAACGTGTTGCAAGACTTTTCTTAAAGGAGAACATTGGTGTCATTTAGAGTTACAGCCCAGTTATTTCTATGTCTACATTTTCCCATCATTTTGCGTGTCATATGTAATTCTATTTTTTAATGTTTACTTGTTTTTCATTTTTAAAATACAAACTTTACAGTGTCAAACCTAGCTAGAAATTGACTGATGTCTTAACAAACTGAAGAAGTAGTTAGCTAACATTTAATTTACCATCTGTAATAAAATTTCCCCCAAAAGCCCTTTTCACAGCATATAGCCTATTCATGGCCATAAATGCCTATGCAAGATGCTACATATTCATAGGGCTGAAGAAAATACCGAAAGAAAGACGCACAAAACATAAACCAGACAACTTGAAAGGATTTTCACTGTCTGGTAAAAGTCCATTGAAACCCATAACAGCAGAGTAACTGGTCCTCTGTGTCAAGACAGAATAAGACAAAGTGCTGCATATTATCAAAAATACAAAAACAAAGATTCAAGCACTAAACTTACACCAATGGGAGTAACAAATTACAATTACTCTCATTACTGTAGGTTTCAGTATTTTTATGCCATTAATTTTACTTTTACTTAACTATGTTTTGACTGAAGTATTGTATTTGCAACTTTCTAATTCGCATCCATTACAGATTCAGTCAGCAAAGACATAAAGGGCTTTATTTTCTTCATTTTGTTTTGTCTTTTTAATTGAAAGAACCTAGAACTCTCTCTCCTCTTGTCCTTTTTGCATTGCATGTTAAAGATCATATTTAACAATGATCTCTTTTGTGAAAACGGAACTTATTAACTTTTACTCTACATAAAAAGTGAAAAATCTACTTTTACTAAATTGGCAAATGAACAGTTTCTGTTTATTTAATATACTCTATGTACTCTTTGCAGCACTGCAGGAAGGCTGCCTGGAAATTATGTCTGTTGTTCTGTATGCCACAATACTTACGTAACCGATTTTCTTTCAAATGACAAATACATTTTGCGCTTTTATTTTGAAGGCGGAATCGCCTCTTTTCCTGTCTCACCCTGGCTAACTCTGTTTAACTTGACGCAGCTTTCCTGCGCTTGCCACTCTTCACCGCTGTAACGAGTCAATGACAGACAGCCGAACCTTCCAATGAGCAGAGAGAGCCAGGGCCACTGGCTGGTGACGACAGAGGGGGCGGGGCAACTTCATCCATTTGGTCAGATGGCGCCAAAATGGCAACAACAGGAGCTACAATGTAACCAAATGACACTTTATCGGTTCCATCTGAAAAGCTAAAATAAAATAAAACAAAATAATTATAATTTAAAAAAAAATCTATTTCATAAGACAATGGGCATTGGCTGAAAGCAGCTGGAACTGTGGTTGCTTCAACTTGAAAGGTTAAAAGAAATAAAGAAATAAAGAAAGAAATAAAGAAGACAAAAATGAAGATGACGAAAAGTCAATTTCCTGGTGAAAATGTGTGTCATAGTTCCACCTTGAAAGGTTAAAGAGTTTCATTCATTAGAAAGAGTTAATGTGTTAAAAGTGTCAGTTTGATCACCAGATGTCACTATCGACTCCACCATTCATGTCTATGGGAAAATAAAATTAACCATAACAGTTACATCTCTTAATGAGCATAAAGAGCATAAAAAGTTGAAAACATCCGCACATCTCCAAGTGGGAATAGCATTAGCATGTTAGCTCACAGCTAGCCTGGAAAAACTATAAAAGTCTAAATTAATTTTACTGACCTTTGTCCCTTTTGTACATTACTGGTAAACAGCCAAGCAGCACTGAACATGACTCCAGACTAAATGTAATTGGCTGTATCAAATAAAATTATGTCCTTAGACCAGTTTATAAAGTCAAGTATTCATGACAAAGTTGATTGAGTTTTTGTGATAAATTATTTCTGCATGATGTTTTGTTTGAGGATCTTAGCAGCAATATTACATTAATGATCTGGTAGGAGAATCGAGGCTTTGGCTTCCAGGGTTAGCCGGTAGACAAGTTTTTTTTTTTTTTATAGGATGCAGGTAATTGGATATGCTGGCATAACATTTACATATATCATTTAGACATTAAATGACAGAGAACACCCCAAAAATAAAAAAATAAAAAAATCACTATTTGCAAAAACAATTGGTGCGTTCACATGCTGCTGGGAAGCTCCGACATCCAGGACTTCCAGTCGGCTGCTGAGCGGCGTCGCTTCACGTGCTTTTTGTCAGAAATTCAGTTTGTCAGTTTCCGACTTCATCATCTGACTTTGGACGATGTTCATGTCAAATTTCCAAGTAGGAAATTTGTTTTTCCGATATATCCAATAGCATCCAATAGCTAATTCACTGTGTGTTATACTGACTTACAAACTTCACCGGTGTTTTGACTGACATGAGGGTGAGGCGATAATGACAACATTTTCATTTTTAGATTTAACTTTGGATTCATCGCTCCCTGTGTGGATATCAGAGTTCATCCCGACACCAGAATGTAATTTGGGCAAACTGGGTGAATCTCAGTTAGCGGCGATGCGACGCTCTTCTGTTGCAGTCCCAATTTGTGATTTAAGCTGAAGAGACGGCTGCATTTTTATATATA